>NC_092518.1:127401240-127708932 GCF_047511675.1 Marmota flaviventris
GTATTTTAGCTGTATTTCTTTTACCTCCTTGGGAAACTCATTTCATCTCTTCAAACCTAAGTTCCTCATCAAAACAAGGGGATAATAATTGATGATCATCTTACCTTAATTTTAGTGTATGGATCATATGAACTGATAAGGGAAAATATTTTAAAAACATGAAAACTAGTAATTTCTTTATTATCAAGAGACTTAAATAAGAAGGGTATATATATTCCTATTGCAGAGATTTGACCTTTTTTGGGCAGGGGATGTACCAGGGATTGATCTCAGAGGAACTTGACCAATGAGCCACATCTCCAGTCCTATTTTTATATTTCATTTAGAGACAGGTCTCACTGAGCTACTTAGCACCTCATTTTTGCTGAGGCTGGCTTTGAACTCACAATCCTCCTACCTCAGTCTCTTGATCTGCTGGGATTACAGGCATGCGCCATGGCGCCCAGCTCAAGATTTGATTTTAAGATATTTCCCCCTTACATATTCCTCATGTGCAATGGAAATCCCCCAAATACATTAAAAACTCAGATAAAATATTGGCATTTTTGAGTGTTGTCTATCTTCTGGCTGCCTGTGTTTCTAAGGAAAAGCATCCACACATTTTCACTGGATAACTCAGTTATCATCTGGGAAACCGCTAGGACTACTTTGACATTCAGAGATTTCTTTCAATGATCTATGTTAGGGAAAATATTTGTGCCTGGATAGGATGGAGGGAATGAATTCTGTTGTTTTATGGGACAAATTGCTTGCAAGCATAAAATTTGTTTGATTCAAACTTATACTGTCATGCACTTAAATGACTATAAGATCTTTTTCAAAGATTTATAAGATAATAGATTTAACTGGAATCATCATAAACTATTCTTATAACTTTCTCGGAGAAATATCTCTTTCCACTTTTAGTAACTCTCATTTTGATCTATCATAGGCTTAGAAGACAATTTGAAGGTGCATTCAGAAACTGTGGCATAGGTTTAATATATGTTGATTTCTATTCCTATGGACTATATGGTGACCACCAACAAAACAACAACAAAAACACAGAATGTATTAAATTTATAACAGGAACACTGGAGGCCAAAATAAGGAATTTATACATTTGTACAGAAAAATAAGTCCCTTGTAGGTACTTTTAAATTAGAAGCCCTTTATTTTTATTAAGTTTTTTTAAAATAATGGTTCCTAAAACTAAGGATAGAAAGTTCTCTCTCTCTGAAAAATGCTTAATTGGAAATACTGCTGACCTCAATGCCACAAACTTGGTCTTTTGTCCTAATTCTGACACTCTCATGCAAATAGGCAAATTTCTATACCACTGTGAGCCTCTTCTTACTCATGTGAAATATGAGGAAGAAATTGATAAGATTATACCTGTGGTTCCTTTTAGCTCTCAAATTCTGAGTTTTATGTCTTTTTACAAGTCCTAAAATCTTTCCAGTTTGATTTTGTAGAAGGTATTACACCAAAGGGGACAATTTTGTCTAATAAAGTAATGTTCAACCTTGAATGAAACTGACAGTTTTCTGTGTTGTATGAAGCAGTGGGCATAAAACATTTAAATATGAAGTCTTTCCGTGGCTCTGGACAGATGTTTTCAATTATTACATATTTGACCATTATTGCTTCCTATCTCTTCTGTCTAGGATCAGGCCAAAATAGTTTGTCTTCAAATGGTCATACTTGCATTGTAGATATTTAAATTAAGCATTTGAAGAGGAAAACTGCAACTCTAAAATATTGAGGATGAGTCTACCACTGGCCAAATGTATATAGAAATAGTGACTAAAGTAGAATAACTCTATTCCTCTATACTATAATTCTGTTTAATTAAAACACTTCTATTCATTTATCTCAGTTTTGTTTTATTTCTGTTAGCAAAGAACTGGTAAGTTCATAAATTCGTACTTAGACTAACGTTTCTATGCTTCCTGCCTCTGTTGGATGCTTCTTCATTGGGTGAAGGCAAAATTAAAAAAAAATAATCAATGCATTCCTTCTGTGTATTTTTACATTATATTGTTCTGGGCATTATTCAGTGCTCCTGTCTATATCATTTTGTATACAGGTGTCTCATTTCACTAGATAATTGTGAAGAAATTTAGGTGGAAATTTTGTCATCTGTTGGTTTTAGGCGCATGTAATAATAACCTCAGTGTGGCCATAATACTACAGCCCAGGAATTCTGGTTAGAAATAGAAAAGGCCAGTTGGAAAGCAATGTGTGTGGTGTCCAACAATCCAGAAGTAACAGTTATGCCCATGTAAGTACTATGTGATTTGCTGTTGGCTGCCTGTCCAGACACAAAGTTCATGTAAATTAATCTGATATATCATATAAAAAGAGAGTTAGTATCATAAGCTCTTCAAAGAATACCAAGGAATATTCAGCATAATCTGGAATCTAAATGGGAAAGACACATATATTACAAGAAAGACATATGATATGAGGGAACTTTCCTTTGATAGTGGTCACATCACTGTTCTGTGCTGATTTGAAAGAAGTTCCTATGTCCCACCTAAGTCTAATTACAGTGAAAGGAACATATGCAGCTCTGACACCATCTAGGTCCATCCCCCAGTTTCAAAAGTAATCCAAGACTAAGACAACACAGTTATAAAAGCCTTCAAAAAAGGTACATTTAGAGAATTTTGACACTGGCTCTCAGGGATGGGCAAAATATTGATAGGCTCCAATAGTGACAAAGGAAGAAGGAGGTTGATTAGTAAGACAGGATAACATCAAGAAATAGAGAGTTGATAGAAATTGAAGAGTGAGAGGAGGGTTCTGGGAAGTACATGTGATGTAATTTGGCTGCAATGGGAGATGGGTTTTTTGTGCTTTGTCAATGACATCATCAGTGAGAGCTTGAACATGGAACTTGCAGCAGTGTCATTAGCATAGTGAGAGTGGTGAGAACCTAGAGGAAAGAGCAATGAAAGCAATAATCCAGATATGAGAGCTAAAACTGATGCAGAGCTCTACAAATGGAGAGATAGAGCGAACGGTAAGGACATCAGGGAGGATCTATGAGAATTGGTTGGATCTAGGATGTATTTGAAAGGGTAGATTGAAGAAAAAGTTGAATCATCATCTCTTGGTGAATTTGGGCATGGTCATTATTGTTTTGTTTCCATTAGTTCTCTTTTTTAAACTTTTTTTTTCTTTTTTTTTTTAGTTATAGATGGTCAAGTGTCTTAATTGTGTTTATTTATCTTTATGTGTTGCTGAGAATCAAACCCAGGGCCTCATATGTGCAAGGCAAGTGCACTCCACTGAGCCACAACCCAAGCCCTCCATTAGTTCTCTTATGAATGCATTTCTTACATTGTTATGGAAATTATCTTTTATATTGGACATTATAAAATGAACTTATGTATAATTTTAGAATCTATCTTCTAGCTTAAACATAAAATCTTTAACATATATAACTGTGAAACATTAATAAAAAATAGATGTAAGCCTGCCTATGCTTGTTCCCCTTTTGTTTTTACTTGACAACTGGAATGATAGAAGGATTTTATAAGGGCTAATATTACAGAGATAAAAAACAAGTGGGATGCTATGTTCTTTTCGGGGTATATAACAAAATGATTCTCTCTACTTTGTATTTGAAAAAATATATGTTATAGTTAATTAACCTGATCCCTTGCTTGATTAAAACTATTTAAATCAATACTCTAATAATGAAATGTACAATAAGGGGCACTGGCTTACAGCCATTTTATCTATTTATCAAGAATCAAGAAATGGATTTTTGTCTGAGAACACTTGGAAAATGTCGTACTAAAGGGTATCAAAAAGAAGCCCTTAGTGAAATTCCTTAATCTTGTACTCATCATCTATTTGTCTGTCTATATTTCTCATGTGAATAATAAAACCATCCACTTACTACCAAAGCTATAGTCAATGAAGTAATTTCATTTCCCTCACAGCCAATAAGTTACTAAATTTTGTTTGTCAAACTCTCTTAACCTATCTGGAATCCCCCATACTTTTCCATATTTTCTTCTGATATTATTTTGTACATAATTTTTCCATTGACACTCATCTTGTCCTCTTGTCCTCCCCCATAGTGTTGATTTCAATAAAAACATTTTATTAAAAATAAAATTCTAATTTTATAATGAGTAGCCAAATATTTCTGATAATTTAAAAAAATGCATCAATATTTCTCAATGTGTTCAGTGAAAGAATTAAGCTCAAGAGAAAATAATTACAATAACTGTTTTCTCAGTTTTCTAAGGACAGTACACTGTTACTACCATTCTAGATACACAAGACAGACATTATAGAACATGGTTTGGAAACTAGTAAATTAAGTTTTTTTAATATCAACTAGTAAATCTTTATTTTACCAGCAATAAGAATTATACCAAATGATTTTTATGATCCAGAGGAAGTATTTTATAACTATAGCAAAACCATTATACATACTGCAAATACAAGTTTAATAGACAATATTGAACTATGCAAGATTTAAAAAAATATTTTCCTAATCTCAAACCGATTTTTAGTAGTACTAAAAGCCATATTTCTATTTTCCAATTAGAAAACAATTTAAACATAGCTACCTCCATTAATTTTGTGGGTGTGTATGTCATCGTCTACAGCTACCTTCAAAGTATAATGGCAAAGTTTAATAGTTGTTGTGACAGAGACCACATAGACTACAAAATCTAAAATAATTACTCTCTGGCCCTTTATAGCAAAAGATGGCTGACCCCTGCTTTAGAACATTAAGGATTAATGCTTTTTAGGAAGCTTATTGGCAAGGGTTGCCACACAGGAGTTTAATGAAAATATGATAACCCATATAATCATGCAAAACAAATATAACCACTACTGGTGTTTTGAAAAAAATATTTTTAGTTGTAGATGGACACAATAACTTTATTTTATTTATTTATGTGGTGCTGAGGATCAAACCCAATGCCTTATGCATGCTAGGCAAGCACTCTACCACTGAGCCACAACCCCAGCCCCCAAAATATTTTTTAAATTTATTTATTTATTCTAATTTGTTATATATGACAGCAAATATATTTTGGTTGACATGTTTACTTTTTTGAGTGTATTTCCTACAACTGGTCCTTCAGTGTCAGAGTTTGCATTTGTTTGGCTTTAGTGGTTAGCTTTCATGGATCTTAAGGATTAAAACACTTGTCCCAATTAATATTCTAACCAGCAGTAGACAGCATGTTTTTCATTATTTGCCATTCTGGGGAAGTTGAAGTCATCCTGGAATGAAGTTACTTATTTTTTTTTTCATGACTAATAAAGTTAATCACCTTTTCATAATTAATTGGCCCTGGCAATATACTCTTTTATGAAGTACCTGATCAAATCTTTTTCAAAATGATCAATTTGATTATTGTCTTCATTTAAAAATATTTATTAGTCATTATAGTTATATATAATATTGGGGCTGTTTTTGACATTTTCATATAAGAATATAAGAGAATTTTCTCCATTTCAAACCCAGTACTTTCATTGTTCCTTTACTCTGTTCTACTTTTCTTCCATTCATTTACTTATTATTTTATTGATTAGCTGTAGATATACTTAAATGTGGAACTCATTATAACATATTCAAACAGGCACTAGCATAACTTGGTCAATTTCATTCTGCAGTTCTTCCCTTTTCCCATCTCTCCTCATTCCCCCAGAATACCCTTTGTCTACTTCATTGATCTCCTGTGTGTGTGCATGGGCTCTTCCCCTTTTTAGATTCCTTATTTCTCTTTAGCTTCTGCACATGGAACAAAACATTCAATCTTTGAGTTTTTGTGTCTGGCTTATTTCATTTAATACAGTATTCTCCAGTTCCATGCAGCTACCATCAAATGACATAATTTTTTTTCTTCTATATGGCTGAATAATACTCCATTGAGTATGTATATAAGTATTCCACCAGTTAAAGGTTCCAGATTACTTCTACCATGCCAAACTGAGAACCAAACTTCCAATACATAAATCATGGGGGACAAACCACACCTGAAGCATAGTTCCCCCCCTCATTTATACAACTTAAATATCTAATAGTAGTAACATTCAGGAATAATTGTATTAGTAGAACAAAATCAAGAAAAATGATATATTTTGAACTATTTTTAAATTATAAATTGAGGTATATTTTATATGACAAATGAATGGATCTTTATGAAGTTTAATAACTATTGTCAATATATATAAAACACCCTAGAAAAGATATAGAATATTTCTCTTCCCCCAAAATACCCTTTTATTCATTTTCTACTCAATTCCCATATCCATACTCAAGCAACCACTTTCTGGCTTTCTCTTATACTTGACTTAAGTATATTAAATTACATATCTTGGTGTGTTTGGATTCTCTTTTATCATGATGCTTTCAATATCTACCATCACTGTTTAAGGATCATTAACCTGTTCGTTTTCATTGTGAAGTAACTAGCATTCCTTTGTGTGAATATATCACAATGCATTAAGCCATTTACTGCTGATAATTATTTGTGTTTTCATGAGTTTTTTGACTATTATGAGTAATACTACAATAAAAATTTCTATACAAGTCTCTGCATGTGGTTCTCATGTTTTTATTTCCTTTTGGTGAATAGGAAGAGGTGCTAAGACATGGGGTATGAGCATGTTTAACTTTATAAGAATTTGGCAATTTTCCAAAATGTTTATCCCATTTTGCACTCACATCAGTAAATTGTTTAAGTTCTATCTCCTCCACATCCTCTCCAAAACTGATATTTTTAGTCTTTCCAACTTTAGACCTTCAAATAGATGTGAAATTATATCTCAGAATGGTTTCAAGTTCTATTTTGCTGGTGAAAAATGTTCATCATCATTTCATGTACTTAGAGGCCATTTGTTTATCTTCTTTTACACCCTTTTTTAATTTGGATTTTTAGATTAATACTGAGTTTTAATAGTTATTTACATATTCTTAATACAATTTTGGAACTATAAAACATCAAAAAATAAAACACACTACACTCAAAAATCTAATTCCAACTAAACTAAGGTATTATATAAAAGCTATGCTTATATTAAAACTTTTAATATTTTTAGCCTGGTATCCTCTACCACTGCCGAGAGCATTTTTTTCAATTCTCATAGCTCATTTTTATTATTTTCTATATATCTAAATAATATGCATATCTTGCTATTTGCTTTTGAAATCATTGTAAACATTCTCTATTTTTATCCTATTGGGAAAAATAAGTTTCTGTTTGGTTTTTACCCCACCGTGATCACACATTAGGAACTATCAACATATCACATATTTATTGAATTAACATTTAGCATTTATACTTGGAACTATTTAGGATATTGCTCACAACATAGTGGCATAAAGTATAATGACTGCTTTTCTTATAAATTTTCTATTTGAGGTTTTATAATCACCTTATTTTTGCTTGATAATTTCCTATGAAATTATTCATACTTTTCTTCCTCAATTTCTAAGTGCTAAGAAAAATACATCAGGTAATCTATTCAACTTTTTTTTTTCATAAGGCATCTGTCCTACAAAATACTATTAACCTGCTCTGCTGTAAGCTTAGTTTTCTTTAGACCTGAAACACCACTCTGATCATAGGATTCTCATTCAACAATATCCAATCTCTCAGTGTGTCTGATGGTACATTTTTCATTCTTGATTAATTCTCTTATTTTAGTGGATTGAATTTCCTATAAGTTTTCTGACAAAAGTTTTATGAAGGGAAATATTTTGAGAAGTATACATTTGAAAACAGATTAATTTTACCTCACATTTGTATCAAATGTGGCCAAATACAAAATTCTAATTTAGAAAGATTCTTTCTTGGAATTTATTGTATGTTCAGTTATCTTTTATTTGCTAGTTCTTTCATAGAGATTTCTGATGCTACTGTGATCTGGGATACCTTATCTGTAGCCTGATTTTCTCTCCAGTTCATAAAGGATCATCTATCACTATTGTTCTATAATGTCATAGTAATATCCTTTAATGTGGATCATTTTTAGCTCTTTGTACATTCATTAGAAACTTTCAGTTTAGAAATCCACGTCTTCTCATTCTGGGAAAATCTATTTCACATTTTTGTATTTTATCTACTCTCTTTTTTGGAAGAATGCAAATTGACAATGTAAAACAAAATGCCGCAGTCTGGCTGGGCACAAAATCAAAAAATGAAATAAAATAAAGAGTTGCTGTTTGAATCTACAAGGTGAGCCACCACACACCTTGTAGATTCAAACAGCAACTCTTTATTCTCGAACTGTCACTGGCACTTTACACACACGTTCTGGGCAAATCCACATTCTGGATCCCAAATGCTCTCTGAATCCCGTGAGAGCTCAACGGGAACTCAAGGAGCAGGCGAGCCTGAGGCAGCAGGATACGCTCTATTCCCAGCAGGGTACACCTTAAACCTGGAACCGCTCTAAACCCAAGGAGAGCCCTAAACCCTGATCCGCCCTAAACCCAATCCGGCCTGGTTCTTGAGCAAGGTCACCTTACATGCAATGTCACTGCAAATGACCTGGGTCAATATGGAGAGTCCTTCCTCTAAGCAACATTGGGTAGGCTGACAAAGAAATTGCCATGTGTCATTCCTACTTGGCAATGGCTCTCAGCAACA
Organism: Marmota flaviventris; assembly: GCF_047511675.1. NCBI lineage: Eukaryota > Metazoa > Chordata > Mammalia > Rodentia > Sciuridae > Marmota > Marmota flaviventris. The sequence goes on from NC_092518.1 coordinate 127,409,856, forward strand.
AAATACTTTAGAAAGTTCATAAGAACTTCAGTTACTAAACCAGATATAGTAGTTAATGGTAAGTCAATGCTCCTATAAAAACAGGTTCAAGAGACAAATACATTTCAAAAGTTGTACATTTAAAGGTAGAGCAGAAATATCAATTCAAGAAGGATTACAGTTAATATAGTTCTGAATAGGGAGAAACTTTTTGAAGTAAAATGAGATCCATGGTTAGTCCTAAGGTTATTTACCAATACCAGGATCAGATGATGGATTTGGTGCTGAGAGAAAGCTACCAGCAGGATAAAAACTACAATTTGGAACTTTCATCAGTTGCATTGCACTAAGGTGACATAACTGGTGGCTTGGGAGCATATATTAGTTTTCCTGTTGCTGCTGTAACATTATCACAAACTCAGTGCACTAAAGCAATATAATTTTATTATTAATAATTTTGAAGGAGCTGGGGATGTGGCTCAAGTGGTAGCACACTTGCCTGGAATGCGTGGGGCACTGGATTCAATCCTCAGCATTACATAAAAATAAACTAAAGATATTGTGTCCACTGAAAACTAAAAAATAAATATTAAAAAATTCTCTCTCTCTCTCTTTAAAAAAATAAATAAAATAATTTTGGAGTTCAGAAGTTTGAAGTAAGTCTCACTGTGCTAAAATCCAAGTGTTGGTAGGCTATCATCTTTTCTTCACTCTAGGAGGGGATCCATCTCTTGTTTCTTATAGCTTTTAGTGGAACTATATATTTTGGGCTAACAGCATCATTATTCCACTATCTGCTTTTGTGGTCACATTGTTTTCTATTTCTGTTTGTCTTCTGCCTCCTTTTAAGAATCCATGTGAGTACATTGATCCCACCAGATAATTCTGGATAATCTCTTCATCTCAAAATAAGTGAAGTATTCATATCTGCAAAGCTCCATTTGCCATATAAAATGATATTCCTAGAAATTAGGATGTGGACATCCTTTGCAGCCCATTATTCAGCCTACTATAGTGGGCCTCAAACACATAGCTGGTTTCCCTCTCAAAGAGGCACAAGTTTCTTAATATAAAAATATATAAAAATAAAATGTTAAACTAGCTAATAAGAAAGGATAATTAAAATCACCTATAAGTGAGTGAAAAGGCAAGGTACAAAGAGAAAAAATATACAATATGATGAAGAACCCATAAATATTAACAAAAAGAAGACTTTAAAAAGCAATATGTAGATTTCATATACATACTTCAATAACGAACCTGCTGAAAAAGAAATTACGAAAATTGTTGCATTCACAATAACCTCAAAGCAAAATAAAATAGAAAATACTTGGGAATTAATCCAATGAAAGATACCATGGACCTCCACAATGAAAACTACAGAACACTGAAGAAAGAAATTGATGATGATCCTAGAAGATGGGAATACCTCCAATTATCTTGGATAGGCAGAAACAATATAGCTCTTTGTACATTCATTAGAATAGCTCTTTGTATAGCTCTTTGTACATTCATTAGAAACTTTCACAATATTATCAAAATGGCCATACTACCTAAAGTGTTATACAAAATGGTCATACTATCTAAAGCGTTATACAAAATCTATGCAATCCCCATCAAATTACCAATGCCATTCATCACAGAACTAGAAAGAGCAGTTCTAAATTTCATTTGGAAAAATAAAAGATCAGTAGCCAAAGTAATCCTGAGCAAAAAGTGTGATGCTGGAGGCATCATAATACCAGAACTCAAAATATACTACAGTGCTATAGTAACAAAAAGAGCATGATATAGCACCAAAACACACATAAATGCCAATGGAATAGAAGACACAGAGACAGAACAACACTAAATACACTTATCTGACACTAGACCCAAGGTGCCAAAAACATTTATTGGAGAGATAGCCTTTTTAATAAATGGTGCTAGAAAAACCGAAACTCTATATGTAGAAGAATGAAACTTGACCTCTCTCATCCTACACAAAACTCAAATTGAAGTGGATCAAAGACCTAGGAATTAGACCTGACAATTTGTAACTTCTAGAGATGTAGGTCCAACACTCTAATATGTTGGATCGGGAATCGCATTCTTTAACATAACTCATAAAGCACAAGAAAAAAGCAATTAGTAGGATAAGATCAAAGAAGCTTTGACACAGCAAAGGAAATAATTACATGAAGAGAGAGCCTACAAAATGGGAGGAGATCTTTTCCACCTTCTCCTCAGATAGGGCATTGATATCCAGAATAAAGAACTCAAAAAACTTTTCACCAAAAATACAAATAATCCAATTAATAAATTGGCAAAGGAAGTAACCAAAAATGTCTCAATAGAAGAAGCATAAATGGCAACAAATATGTAAAAAAAAAGTTCAGCATCTCTAGCAATCAGGGAAATGTGAATCAAAGCTACATTAACATTTCATCTCATTCTAGTCAGACTGGCAGTTATCAAAAATAAAAACAATAAATGTCGGCAAGGATGTAGGTAAAAAGGCACACTCATATCTTTGTTGTAACTGCAAATTAGTACAGACACTCTGGAAAATAGTATGGTGATTTCTCAGAAAACTAGGAATGGAAATAACAAATGATTCAGCTGTCCTACTCCTAGTCTAATTCCTAGATCTTTGAACCACTTTGAGTTGACTTTTGTGTTGGGTGAGAAGGATCTAGTTTCATTATTCTACAAATGGATATCCAGATTTGACAGTACCATTTGTTGAACAGACTCTTTTTTCCAACATACATTATTTTTGTTAGGTCTATAAAAAATATAATTGGTATTTTAATGGGGGTTGCATTGAATTTGTATGATGCTTTTTGAAATATGTCCATTTTGACAATATTAATTTTTCCTATTCAAGAACAGGGGAGATCTCTTTATCTTTTTGTGTCTTCAAATTACTTCTTCAGTGTCTTTTAGTTTTTATTGTAGAGGTTGCCGCAGTCTGGCTGGGCACAATTCAGGAGCCACTTGTCAAAAGAAACGAACTTTATTTTTAGAACCACACACGCCAAACCACACAGCTCCTCAGGAAAAACCTTCAGAGCCCAACTGCCACCACCGGCTTCCCACAAGCCTCCCCACCTCCCCCACTCCTCCTGCTCTTGAGGCCGATTGGCTGGGTCATGTAGGCGGAGCCAAAAAACGTCCCCCAATGAGCAGCTCCGTAGTCTGAAAGGGCGGGGAAACAGCCCATGAGCATCACCGCAGAGGAGCCAATCAGCTAGAAGTTGCTGGGGCCACTGTGAGCCAATCATCAGCTCGCAGTCTGAAAGGGCGGGGAAACAGCTCAATGAGCATCACCACAGAGGAGCCAATCAGCTAGAAGTTGCTGGGGCCGCTGTGAGCCAATCATCAGCTGGAAGTCTGAAAGTTTGCTGGGGCCCCTTCTGCTGTGGCTCTCAACATCTCCCCCTCTCTGTTTAAACAACAAGCATGTGGCTTAAGGACCGTGCCTGCCTTAGGTTGTCCAATAGTACATATGGTCCTTACCCGTTATCGGATGAGCTGACCTCAAGGCGTCAGCCTCCTGTCTTAGGTTGGTACCATTGCAATTGGATCTTACCCGTCACTGACTACTGGTCCAGTATACAGCCACACCTGTGGATAGGTCTTTGTACCAGCAGGGGGGTGAGGTTCTTTGCCTCACCTCTGTTGGCCCCCAAATTTTAGCTGAACGATCATGACAAGCAGAAGGGAGGAAGATACACCAAGCCAATTGACAGCTCCTTTTGGAAAAATTGTACCACCGATGACATCATCAGCAAAAATACCCCAACACTACCACAAGTCGCTGCACCAACAGATAGTTCACAATGCATACAGGTGAGTTCACAATGCATACAAGTGATACATAGTCCAGGCAAGTTCTGCAAGCAGTTCAGTGATGGCTATTGCAGAAGCTGTAGATTGGTTTTATCTTTGTCTTCACCAGCACTGGGATGAAGATAGGAATTCTGGCAATAATGGCTAAAGAAAAAATTATGTAACATTCCAGAAGGCACTAAAAGAAAACAATTTTCTTAACAATTTACATTGTCTTGAAGAGAATTATTAAATATAATGAAAAGGAAAGGTGAAAGTAAACAAACAGATCTGTTAACCTCCTTTTTTGTTCACATATTAAAACAATCCTCAACAGTTGTTTACCCAATTTAAATTAAACCATTTAAATCACGTGAATAAAAAAAAAAAATTGGATCCATTTTTTCAGGAGCGCTCATCATATATGATATATGGACATACGTACATACAAACATACAACATAAAACACAAGTGTGCACACAACACATAACATAATAGTAAAGGCCTTATAACTTTTTACAGGTGAAATCTCCATTGCAATGTTTAAAAACTCTATAGTCAAAAAATAGAACTGATCAGCAAAACATTAACCTAGGTCTGTATGAGCCCAAAAAACAAAATAGAACTTCATGATGTGGGAAAGGGCAATAATAAAATAGATATTGAAAAAAGCATCCTGGTTCTGTCACAGATGTAAGGGTAGCCAAACTGGAGTTCTGGATATCAGCTGTTATGGATTTGAGCCAAATCATCTTCTTTTTGGTCTGTAGAAATCGCTTTAGTTAATCTTTCTGGAATCCAAATCGGCTGCTGTTTTCTCTGTGGAAACACATAAACAGACCCCCGACTCCAGACAATCACTGGGTCAGGACCTTGGTTAATCTCTCTGTAATCCAAATCGGCTGCTGTTCTCCCTGTGGAAACACACAAACAGACCCCCAACTCCAGACAATTACTGGGTCAGGACCTTTCCATTGTCCTGTTAGAATATCCTTCCAAAGTACCTTGGGCTTATGTACATTTTTTGGACACATATGCCTTTCCGCAGCACTAAGTCCTGATGAATCCAAATTTAAAAAGTTTAGAGTAAAAAGGGTTATTTTAAGTTTATCTTTGGGGAATATATACCCCTTCCCAATTCCTTCTATTTGCTTTAATAAGTACATTTTAATAGTTTGATGAGCTCTTTCAACTATGCCTTGTCCTTGTGGAATGTATGGGATTCCTGTTACATGAGTAATGCCAAATGTTGAGCAAAATTGTTTAAAACAGGTAGAGATATAACCAGGGACATTATCTGTTTTTAACTGTTTTGGAACGCCCACAGTGGCAAAATTTTGTAAGCAATGAGCTATAACATCTTTAGTTTTTTCCCCGGCATGAAGGGAGCCCATCAAAAATCCAGAAGAAGTATCAACTGTAACATGCAGATATTTTAATTTTCCAAATTCTGGCAAGTGTGTGACGTCCATCTGCCAAATATGGTTAGGTATCAGTCCTCTAGGATTGACTCCAAGATTAACTTGTGGTAAAAATGTCACACAATTTTGACATTGTTTTATTATATGTCGGGCTTGTTCCTTAGTTATTTTAAAATGCTTTTGTAAAGTATTAGCATTGACATGGAACCTTTTATGAAAATTTATAGCTTCTTCTATTGTGGAGAAAATATGTATGTCATGTGTAGTTTTATCTGCTAAATCATTGCCCAAACTAAGGGCTCCAGGCAATCCTGTATGTGCCCTGATATGTCCTATAAAGAATGGATCTTTTCTGTCCCAGATTAGACTTTGTATAGTGGAAAGCAACGAGAAAACAGTAGAGGAAGGGGAAATCCTACCAGCATCTTCAAGGGATACTATAGCATTAACTATATACTGATTATCGGAAAATAAATTAAATACAGAATCCTTAAACATCACAAAAGCTTGTAATACTGCATTAAGCTCTACCTTTTGAGCTGATTGTTTGGGTACTAAAAATGTAAAAGTTTGATCAGGTGTAACTATTACTGCTGTACCATTATTTGACCCATCAGTGAATATATTTGGAGCATTCATGATAGGTGTTTTTATTGTCATTTTTGGAAAAATTACAGGATGCAATGACCAAAAAGACAATAAAGGATTAGATGGTAAGTGGTTATTAAATGAAGCATTAGATTTGCACATGATTATTGCCCAAGTATTTAACTCATTAGCTAACTCATCAATTTGATTCATAGTATATGGAGTAATAATTTTATTGGGAGAAATTCCAAACACTCCCTTTGCTGCTTTTATTCCTTTGAGTATTAATTGTCCTACAGCCTCAGGATACCTAGTAAGAATAGTGTTAGGAGAATAAGATAAATGTATCCATAATAATGGACCTTCTTGCCAAAATACTCCTGTAGGAATATTTTTTGTTAGTAGTACAATAAATAATAGAGGCAAACTTATATCAATTCTATCCAAATGCATATTTTCCATATATGTTTCAATGAATTTAATGTCTTTCTTGCTTCAAGCATTAACATGCGGGGTGAATTTGGATCTGATGGACCTTTTAGGATATCAAATAAAGGTCCCAACTCTCCTATTGGTATACCTAGATAAGGCCTTATCCAATTTATGTCTCCCAATAACTTTTGAAAGTCATTAAGTGATTTGAGTTGATCTACTCGTATTTGAATTTTTGGTGGAGGGACCATGGTTGAGGATAATAGAACTCCTAAATAATTAATTGGAAGATTTAATTGTACTTTATCTATTGCTATCTCTAGATTATATTTTTTTAAATAAGTTTGTAAGTGTGGCATAACATTCTAGCAATGTGTTTTTATCTTTGTGTGCTAATAATACATCATCCATATAGTGAAATATTTGTAGTTCAGGATTTTGATTTCTAAGTGGCTGGATTACTTTGTTAACATAAATTTGACACATAGTTGGGCCGTTAGCCATCCCTTGAGGGAGTACTTTCCATTCATATCTCTGATCAGGACCTTCATGATTTAGTGCAGCCCAGCAAACTTTCAGACTGCCAGCTGATGGAGGTCTTTCACCTCCCTAGTTAAATTTATTCCCAAGTTTTTGATTGTTCATTTAGTTTGTCTGTTTGAGGTTATTTTAGAATAGTGTTACTTATTTCTTTCTTTGGAGATTCATTATTGGAATTTAGGGAAGGTATTGACTTATGAATGTTGACCTGTATCCTGGTACTTAGCTAAAATTTTTTATGAGTTCTAGTAGTCTTCTGGTGAAGTTGTTTTGGGCTCTTCTAGATACAGGATCATGTCACAAGCAAACACAGATAGTTTGACTTGTTTTCCTATTTGTATTCCTTTAACTTCTTTCTCTTGCATGATTTCTCTAACTAGTGTTTCAGTAATTAAATTGAATAGAAGTGGACATCCCTGTCTTGTTCCCAATTTTAGAGAAAATGCTTTCAGTTTTTCTCCCCTAAGTATGATATTAGCTTTGGGATTTTCACATACGGCCTTTATAATGTTGAGTTAGGCTCCTTCTATCTGTAGTTTCTCCAGTTGTTTTCAACACGAGTGGATGCTAGATTTTTTCAAAGGCATTTTCTGCATCTACTCAGATATGATTCTCATTCCTAATTCTATTTGTGTGGTAAATTATATTTATTGATTTGTGTATGTTGAACCAAACTTGCATGATGGTGTACTATCTTCCTGATGTGTTATTTATTTGTTCTAATCAGTTATAAATGATGGCAGAAAGCTCTTCAATTCATTATACTCAAATGGAGCACCATTTTTAAATTCTTTGGTTGTACACAAAGTATGGTCACACCATTCATGCAATCATACATTTTCCTAGGTTAATGTTGTCTGTCTCATTCCACCATTTCAATCCAGGCACTTTAAATTTTCTTCTTAATTTTACGCTGATAGCCAATTTTTATGTCAGAGCTCTTGATACCTCTAATTTTTTTACATGTCTATCCCCATGCTGTCTTCCCTTCCCTCCCTCTCCTATGGTCCATCCAAAGTTCCTCCATTCATCCCATGCCCCCCACATTATAGGTGACCATCTACTTATCAGAGAAAACATCCTGCCTTTGTTTTTTGGGGATTGGCTTATTTTGCTTAGCATCATGTTCTCCAACTCCATCCATGTACCTGCAAATGCCATAATTTCATTCTCTTTTAATGGTGAGTAATATTCCATTGTGTATATGTACCACAGTTTCTTTATCCATTCACCTACTAAAGGGCATTTAGGTTTTTTCCACAGTTTAGCTATTGTGAATTGAACTGCTATAAATATTGATGTGGTTGTGTCCTTGTAGTATGCTGTATTTAAGTCTTTTGTATATGAACCAAAGAGTGAGATAACTGGGTCAAATGGTGGTTCCATTCCAAGTTTTTTAAGGAATCTTGATGTGTTTTTGAATGAAGTTTGCTAAAGATTTTTAATTAGAAAAACAATTACACATTTAAAAACTATTGGTGTATAATCAATGATTAGATTTTCTCTATATGAAATAATAATTTTGATGTATTGATGATGGCTTGAATATTAGGCACATTAAATTTTCTGCCTATTTTTATTCTTATAGCCAATATTTATTTCAGAGATATTGGTACCTCTATTTTTTGCAGACGCATAAGTTAACATTCAGAGATATTTAAATAACTTTTTCTAAGGAGACATGAATTTTGAGCACTAGAGTAAGGATTGAAACCAGCATTTCTTTGATTTCAAATTCCACATATTTTCTGCTATATAATGTCATTGCATTTTTAAATGTTTTTTTTTCAGTTGTAGTTGAATACAATACCTTTATTTTATTTATTTATTTATTTTTATGTGGTGCTGAGGATTGAACCCAGGCCTCTCACATGCTAGGCGAATGCTCTACATTGAGCCACAACCCCAGCCCTGTCATTTTTGTAAGAAAATTATTGCCAAAGGCTAGGATCAAGTATACCTTAGATATAAATTCTATTTAAAATAAACATTTTATTAGAGTTCAAGATGATAGACTGGTGCACATTGCATACTTCAATTCCCTGCACAAGTCTCTAGAAATGTCAGAAACTGTATGTGGCAAATAAATCAATCCCATGCTGAAAAACAAGGGGAGGAGTTGTCAGAAAAGCATTAAATATAATAAATCTCTAAATGTCACAAAGGAGATAATATTATGTTGATGAAGTAAATGGCACCTCAAATCACTCATAAGAGAGGGCTTTTATCAAATCTGAACATCTGCTCTAGGACAGGGGAAATCAAAATCCAAAAGCCCTACACAAAAATGACTTGGTAATGCTGAATTAGGATAGTCGTTGGCATATAAAGCTCAATAAGAATATGCAATACTCCTACCAAAGCAAAAATCCCAGTAGCATATCCTGTTCCTTTCCCATTCTCTCTGAATACAATTTCCAACAGTACTTCACAAACCTCCCATGAGAAGACTGCACAATCAGCAGAGTATTAGCAGGAAATGTCATATACAAAAGAGATCAATCAATAATGAAGAATCACCAACCATGTCAGGATAATCAACAATACATGAGAGAAGTCAAGTTCAAGTAAATTTTATATATATATATATATATATATATATATATATATATATATATATATTCTAAAAATAAACCTTTTCTAAAAGAAGCAGATAATATTTTAGAGTAAGCATCATTAAAATTATCCATAAATATAATCGATGCCCAATTCATAAAATTGTATGAACTAGAGAACACAGGATAAAATACATTTTTCTTTAGAAACTAAATAATCAGGGCTGGGGGTGTAGCTCAGTGGCAGAGTGCTTGCATAGCATGTTTGAGGCACTGTTTTTGATCCTCTCCACCACATAAAGTAAATGAATAAATGAAACAAATATATTGTGTCCATCCATAACTAAAAACTAAAAAAACTAAATAATTGTTGTATGTAGTAGAATAGAAAGAGATTAAATCATCATTAGTGAACTGAATATTAAATGAGTACTAAATTTCACATACACAGAAAAGGAGGAGGAGGAAAAGAAGAAAGAAAAGATATGGCACCAATTAATTTCCAGAATAAATGCATGAGGAAATTCACTGACAAGGTAAGATTTTTGAAACCATTTTTCAAAACAAGCACTTATACCCTGTGCAAATGACCCTAGGAGAAAACACCAAATGGAGCAATATTTAATCAAGAAAATCTATCAAACTTGAGTAAGAAAGGCAGGAATTTATGGTATTTGAATCCAAACTGCTTCTTCCCTCCCTTCTCCAAGCTCATCAAAATAGAGGTTCCATTCAAGAATTATGTAGCTGAGACCAGAAATCTCCTTCCCCAAATGGCAGGCAAGATAGCTTTCTTCCCAGGAGTAATAAGACTTCATCATTTTGCATCCTGCTCCACCCTGCCTGTTACTGATGCCAAGTCCTAAATTACTACAGTTGAGAAGTTGAGGCTCCTTTCATTCCAACCTCTACCATGAATTGATTCTCTGTTGGGTGTGATACACTGTGAATGCTGGAGCACTGATAGCTCTTCTCCTGACTCACAAGGAGTAGCTTCTATGTCAAGAGAGGCAATCAGAGAATATCTTATGTTACTCCCTCCTGTCCACCAAACACTCAACTTCTAGTGGGCTGCTAAGTCACTTAAAAAGAAGTCAGTAGAGCTAACTTGCCCTCGATTAGTGGAGTTCTATAACTGAGTGTAATAAGTGAAGGAAAACTCTACCAATACAACTGTGTTCATTGGGAGAGAAGGGTATAAACAAATGTGTGACTCCCTGAAGAGAAATAGCAGAGAATTAACACTATATGTGTGTTGTGGGAAAGAGACCTCACTAAAATAACATAAGTCATCATTATGCAAATAAATAAAATTTGCTTAAATGAATATATTATACCCAGAATTGCTGAAATGTGTTATCTAAAATATCCAGTTTCCTACAAATAATTAAAGGATAGGGAAATAATTGGTAAAGTATAACCCACATATTATAAACAGAAATATTCAATAGAAACTACCTGTAGGAGCAACCAAATATTAAATTAAACAAACATTTCAACATAGACATAAATACATTCACAGAAATAAAGAGAAAATGTGAAAAGTGGTAAAAAAGTTATAATGTCATGTTTTACGAGGTACAGAATATTAATAAAGGGATGTAAATTATAACCAAGAATCAAATGGAAAATTTAGCATTGAAATGTATGATAACCATTATGGTTTAGATGTGAGGTGTCTCCCGAAAGCTCACGTATGAAACAGTGCAAGAACATTTATAGGATAGGTGTAATTATTTGGTTATGAAAGCCTTAATCTAATCAGTGAATTAAGTCCCTGATAGGACTGATAGTCAGTCAGTCAGAAGTACAAACAAAACAACCTGGAGCTTACAATTGCCATCTGAAGTAAGAGGCAGACTTTGGGTCAGAGCCCTCAATCTTTGTGATACTAGACAGTGTCAGAATTGGATTAAATTAAATGACACCTACCTAGATCCCACTGCTAAAGAATTAATTGTGTATGTGTTATGAAACTATAGTGGGAGAAACTGAGATGGTTTTCTTTCCTATATTCTCAAGTACAAACAGAATGAAAATAAAGGGATTGAAAAAAGATATTCCATGCAAATGCAAATCAAAAGAGAACACTGTACTCATATCAGTCAAAACAGACTCAAGTCAAAAACAGAAGAAAGGAAAACAAGACAATTATATAAATAAAATGAATCAACTCTTCAAGACAATATACCAAGTGGAAATATACAAGCATTTAATATTGAAGCACATAAATATATAAAGTAAATATTAACAAAGCTTAATTAAAACATAGGCTCCAATACACTAACAATAGCAAACTTTAATACTCCATTTTTAGTGATTGATCATGCAGACTTAAAATCAATATGGAAATATTGGACTTGAACTATACCTTAGAGCAAATGAACCTAATAGTCATACAGAACAGTCCATCCTCCAGCAACAGAAAATACATTGATCTCAAGTGCACATGGAACTTTCTCCAGGAAAACTCAGTAGCTGGACCACAAAATAAGCCTCAACAAATTTGTCAATTTTGAAATCATATTGAGTTTTTTTACCATAATAACATAAAATCATAAATCAATAACAGGATGAATTAACAGATAATTGAAAATTATTCAACCTGCTTCTGAGTAGTCTATGTGTCAAGTATGAAATTAAAAGGAAATTTAAGAAACAAAAATAGAAATAAAATACACAACAACTTCTGGGCTACAGCAAAAGCATTTCTAAGAGAAAATATTATAGGAAAAAAATATCAAAAAAGAAGAAGCATATCAAACATCTTAATGTTGCCCCTCAAAGAACTAAAAATGAACAACAACAACAAAAAAACATCCTAAAGTTGCCCCTCAAACATTTAAAAGAAGAAAAGAACCTAAAGTTTAGTGAAGGAAGGAAGTGATGAAACTTACAGCAGAAATAAATGAAAAGGAGAGTAAAAAACAACAGGAAAGATCAACAGAATGAGAAAAATGTGTATTCTATTGTTGAGTGGAATGATCTATAAATATCTATTAGCTTTAATTGCTTCATGGTATTGTTCAAGTTCGGTATTCCCTTATTGATATTGTGCCTCAGTATTCTATTTATTATTAAAATTGGGGTATTGAATCTCCTACTATTGTTGTATTGGTACATATGTGTCCCCTCAATTTTTTTTAATTTTCTCTTGATATATTTTGGAGCTCTGATGTTTGGTTCCTATGCATCTATAATTGTTATATCTTCTTTGTGAATGAGATCTTCAATTATTATATAATTTTGTCTCTTGTAAAAGTTTTTTTTTTTTTTTTTTTTTTTTTTTTTTTTTTACATAAAGCATACATATCTTTCTTTATTGGTACCATGGATTGAACCCAGGAGTGCTTAAACACTGAGCTACATTCCCATCTCTTTTTATCTCTTTATTTTGACACAGGGTCTTACTAAGTGGCTGAGGACCTCACGAAGTTGCTGAAACTAACTTTGAACTTGCAATCCTCCTGCCTCAGCTTCTGGAGTTGCTGGATTACATGTGCCACCAAGCCCAGCTTAATTTTCTTTTAATTATATAGCCACACCTGCTTTCTGGTAATTAGTGCTATGGAATATATTTTTCTTTTTTAAAAAATTTTTATCATTTATGTCCATGGATGTAAAATATGTATTTTTTCAATAATTTTAAGTTGAATCTTGATATTTAAAAATCCAATTGACCTTGATTGCAATGTTTAAACTATTTAATTTTAAAGATAAATTTTTCAGCACTATAAGATTGCTTGAAAAATTTGAGTAGTGACTACAGGGTAGAAATACATTTGTGATGCAGTAGTAATGGCAACACTTATCCAAAGAACTAACAAAGTTTGTAGAGTTGAAAAATTACATGGTTTTGAAATCTTTAAGTCCCTAGTTTCCAGGCTTTTTGACGTGACAATCAGAGACTGTTAATGATGAAACAGATAAGATCAGCATCCCACATCAATAGAACTAAGGAGTCTTCCTAATTATGAACAGTCAAGACTTGTGACTAGACAAAAATATCATAGTTCAATAAAATAAAAAATAAAAGATCATTTAATTTTTGTAATGAATTCTACATATTAGGCATTAAGAGGTTTTAAAAAGCATTTTATTTTAATTCTGATCATACAGCAAGCATTTTGTTGTAAAGATACCACACCCTGATTGTCTGTACAAGGCAGTCATAAAGATCCTTTAAAAAGATTTATAAATTGAAATAAGACTTCCATTAAAGCCAGGTCTTAAACTTACAAGTGGGAAATTTTTCAGTAATAAGAAGAGGATTCAGAAAACTAAAATATATGTGCCCATTAGAACAAAAAAAACAAAAAAAGTAAATACATGATTGATATGTCTAGTTTCTTATACTTTATAAAAAGTTAGTTTTTTTCTGTATTAATTTTTGAACATTCTTCCAAAATTTCTATGGTTAGATCTTAAGAATCAGCACCTAAAAAGTAAGCTAATGTCAGTAGTGAACATGTACATTGCAGATAGTATAAGAGCTTTATCAGAAAGCATATACATCTAATTGCTACCTACATGGATTTTGAGTCAAACACATCTGATATTCTTGTTTTCTTAGTAACATTAGTTGTATCAACAAGACCAAGTTACATGTGTTGTCTGATTCTCTGTGACTTAAGTACTATATGTAAGCAAAGAAAACAATGCCCTCATGGAGATAATATTTAAATGGGAAAGACAACATGCAAGTGAGTATTTAAAGTAATTTTAGATTTTGAAAGGTGCTGAAAGAAATAAGAAATAATAACAAATATGAGAAAGAATCCTGATGTTGTGTGAGACAGAAACAGGCATGCAGTAGTGTATTATTCTGGATAGGTTGGTCAGACAATTTTTGTCTTTAGAAATTTTACCTGATCTAAAGGATAATCATGTGATGCTTTCATTGAACAGTATCTGAAAAAGAATAATTGCAAAATTCTAGAAAAAAAAAAAAAAAAACAAGGCTGGGCATATTCAAAGTGCCAGAAAGCCAACATGCCTATGGCATAATGAGAAAGGGAAGTTGAGGTTTGGATAAAGGTGAAGATAATAATAATAATAATAATAATAATAATAATAATAATAATAATAAATTCCAATTAATAGGTTGGGGAAACTGCAGGATCTTCTCCAAATACCTTTCACAATTAAGTGTGTGTCTCAATATATTTGGTTCTCTTTATTCTTAATAATTTTAAGGAATTCTGTTGAGTCCAGTAAATTCATTCATTGAGGCCCAATGTAAATGTTATCTTTCCTTTAGGTTGGCAGAGTTAGATACTTAGACAATTTTTGCTCTTATAGCACTCTGAAAATACTTCTGTGCTGACTCACCATAAATTGGCTACTGGGAAGGAACTTACTGAAAGGAGAAATTTTCTTTAATTATCCCATATCTAACTACCTTGCTTGTTATAAGGAAACTTGTTTTCTGTTAATATGCTAAAATGAAAGACTATCATATACACAAGACATCTTAATACACTGTCATATGTTATCCATATGTTACTATAGAATAAATCATGGAAGTAAATTTTTCAACTAGTAGAACTAACTTGATTTAGAAAGTTACAAAAATGAAGGTTTGAATAATTAAACACTGCAACTGTGTAGTGTAAAATATCAAAGTAAATTTATTCATAAGCAAGAATTAGTTTGATTTAGATTATAAAATATGTTTTCCATTAATGAAATAGTACCACTATTATCTCTCAAGAGAAGTAAAAAGTTGTCACTGATTCTTTTTTTTTAAAGAGAGAGAGAGAGAGAATATTTTTAATATTTATTTTTTAGTTATCAGTGGACACAACATCTTTGTTTGTAAGTGGTGCTGGGGATCGAACCTGGGCCGCACACATGCCAGGGTAGTGAGCTACCACTTGAGCCACATCCCCAGCCCCTGTCACTGATTCTTAAAATTATTTCACTGTATGTTGGTATAATCAACTTCATTTCATTTATTCAATAGGCTGATAATTCTTTAAATGGTGTCCTTGGTTCATGTTAGGCTAACACACACAATATATTCAGAATTATAAAACACAGCTTAACACTGAACTCACCAAAGTTGTTAAACTTTGCTCCTCTATATATAACTATATGAACACAATGAAAGGACAAAAGACCAAAGTCGATTTCTTACATATCTCAGACAACAGCTATCATGTAGGTTCACCAAATCATGGAGATAAAGGGTAGCTGGGATCCAAGATGGTCAGTTTGTATGAAAACATCATGCCTGCATTCAAGTCAGAAGGAAAAAAGGAAGACACGGAAAATATAGGAGCAAAAAAAAAAAAAATGTACTAGCAGTCTTTTAATTAATTTGCCTGAAAACTGTTACTTAGCAATTCCACTATTTTTAATTTTTTTAAATTCTAATTTGTTATGTATGATACCAAAATGCATTAAAATTCATGTTATACATAAAGAGCACAAATTTTCTTATGTCTGGTTGAACACAAAGTAGGGTCACACCATTCTTGTCTTCATACATGTACTTAGGGTAATGATGTCCATGTCATTCTACCATCTTTCCTACCCCCATGCCCCCTCCTTTCCCCTCCCTCCCTTTTGCTCTATACTTCCATGCTCCCCCCACAACCCCATTAAGAATAAGATTCCTTATATGAGGGAAAACATTTGGCATTTCATTTTTTGAGGTTGGCTAACTTCACTTAGCATTATATTCTCCAACTCCAACTATTTATCTGCAAATGCCATGATTTCATTCTCTTAATGTGGATTAATATTCTATTGTCTATATATGCCACATTTTCTTTATCCATTCACCTATTGAAGGGCATCCATGTTGGTTCCACAGTTTAGCTATTGTGAATTGTGCTGCTATAAAACATCAATGTGGCTGTATCCCTATAATATGCTCTTTTTAAGTCCTTTGGGTATAGACCAAGGAGAGGGATAGCTGGGTCAAATGGTGGTTCCACTCCCAGCTTTACAGTGAATCTCCATACTGCTTTCCATATTAGCTGCACCAATTTGCAGTCCCAATATATGTGTGTACCTTTTCCCCCTCATCCTCGCCAACACTTATCGTTATTTATATTCTTAATAGCTTCCATTCTGACTGGAATGAGATGAAGTCTTAGTAGTTTTGATTTGCATTTCTCTAATTGCTAGAGATGATGAACATTTTTCATATGTTTGTTCATTGTATATCATCTTCTGATAAGTGTCTATTCAATTCCTTGGCCCATTAATTGATTGGGTTGTTTTTTTGTATTAAGGTTTTTGAGTGCTTTATATATCCTAGAGATTAGTGCTCTATCTTAGGTGCATGTGGTAAAAATTTGCTCCCAAAATGTAGGCTCTCTATTCACCTCACTGATTGTTTCTTTTGCTGAGAAGAAGCTTTTTAGTTTGGATTCATCCCATTTATTGATTCTTGATTTTAATTTTTGTGCTATAGCAGTCTTATTGAGGAAGTTGGGGTCTAATCTGACATAATGGAGATTTGGGCCTACTTTTTCTTCTAACAGATGTAGGGTCTCTGATTAATTCCTAGGTCCTTGATCCACTTTGAGTTTTGTACATGGTGAGAGAGGAGAGTTTAAATTTCTACTTTAATTTTGTTGGCAAGAGCCAATTCTCTGTAAATAAGAATGACTGAGAAATACATCATTATTCTAGGTGGCCATTAGTGTAGCAAAAACTCAGGATATTTAACTAAAGAAGAAAGGGAGAACAAATAGTAGCATAAACAATAAGTAGTTTCTTATGAACCATTCAAAAAAGGTATCTATTTCAACTATCAATATCCTACTACTTGCTCTCATCTTTTCTTATTATTAAATTGAATTTTCTTATTCCAGTCTATTTTATATAAAGTTTCCAAATCACCAGTGAATACACATGTATGTGAGTGTTGGCACATGCAAACTCAGTTTATTATGGATAAGTGACTAGATTTTGAGAAGAGCAGATTTATCTCCATAGTGTGGGTGGGCCTCAACAAATTAGTTGAAGGCTTAAATAGAAAAAAAGACTGACTTCCATATAAGAAGAATTTTACAAAAGATTGCCTTTGGACTCAAATTGTAACTTCCCTGAGACTACAGCCTGTTGATCTGCTTTGCAGATTTTGGACTTCCCAAGCTTCCACAGCTGTGAAAACCATTTTTAAAATCATTTAAATAAAATTGTGTGTGTGTGTGTATGTGTGTCTGTGTGTGTGTGTAATTATGCACCATACAATGTTTTGGTCAATAATGGCCCACATATTCAAGACTGTACCCATAAGGTTTTATCACCCAGTGTTGTTTTACATGTCTAGTTTAAGTATACTCTATGATGCTTGCCAACAAAATCCCATACAATGCATTTTTAAAATGTATCTCTATTGTCAAGTGACAGGTGACTATATATATCTATCTATCCATCTATCATGTTGGTTTTCTTCCTTTATTGAATCCCTGAAAATACACTAGACTCAGAAGTTGGCAGACCTGGAAATGAGTTGCCTAGTCATAATTCCTAATTTCTCATTTTTAACTGCATATCTTATTCACTGTTATGCCGCTGATAAGTAAATCTTGAATCTGTTTTTTACAGAGGCTATTAGTGATATCCATCATATTACAAAATTAATGATATTATCAATTTTTTCTCATTCCCAATTTTACCTCATTTTTAAAATTTGAAATGTTTTTGGTCTTTAGTCCTTTGTTGTGATTCTAAGAATGGGCCTTGATCTGGCCAATCCCAGTACTTAGGGTCTTTTGTTTTTTATTTGATCCTTTGAGGTCCCCCTTCCCACCAAAGTAGAAATTTCAATATCAACTACTAGGTAAATATTTGAGTTTGTTGGTCTCTCCGTTGTGTATTTCCTTGGGCCAGTTAATTTTTAGGATATTCCCTTTATTTCTGGTTCAATTTCTCAGGTAAGCCCTTAGCTTATACTCTGTAAGTCACTCTGTCATTCATAAGACAGTCAAACATCCCTCCTTGTCAATAGATCATATATACTTCTATCAAGAAAGTTATTACTTCAAGAACCTCTAAATCCTATTCTCCCTATAAGAAAAAAAAATTGACCTCATATAGTAAAAAATTTTAAAGAGAGATGTAAAATGGGTCTATTGGAGGATCAATAAAAATGCTCCAAATTCTTGACTCTATCTTGCCTGATTCCACAAAACCAGTGAATCTTTTGTAAAAAGTTTATCAACAGCTAATAAATATTTTGGAAACATTAAACTGCATTTATTGAAGAATATTTGACTAAGAGTAAATATATGATTGAATGGGATTTCTTTTTCAGTTTCAAATTTAAGTGGTTAGTTCCTTTCCAAATACTTTTCACTTTGAGCTAAGCATAAACTTTTAGCATGACCTGACCTCTTATGTCTAATAAACCCAAAATATACATTCATTATAAAATACTACAGAAAGACTATTATAACAGAGCTAAATAATTAAGCACAGCAACTGCCTTCGAAGTCACTGAAGTAGAATTCCACTCACACTACCTGCCTACTTAACCTTTTCTCACTCTTAACCATGCTTTTGATTTTTTGACAAACACCAAACCCATAAGTAAGGAGGTGTCAGCATTCTTTCCAGTGAACAACTTTTACTTCCCTAATATGCCATTCTCTCTTAACTAGGCCCTTATAAATTTCTTCTACTTCTTAAAATATTTATCTCCCTCTAGCTAACTTCTAACTTTTAGCCATGTTATTTCTGAAAAGCTTCAGCTATAACTCCAGGGTGAGGTGGGTGACCTGTCTTTGTGTTGTCATCACACTGTGTTTACTCATGTCAGGACTTGCCTCTGGGAAGTGTAATTGCTTGTTTTTTTTTTTTGTTTTCTCCACTAGACTGTGCATGTTTTAAGTATAGGAATATTTCTAAGTAGAAGCTAGATATATGAAAAATGGATGGACAGATGAACAGATGAAAGGCTGAAATAATGCCATTAACATTAGAAATAGCAGAATTATGATCTAAAGTAGTATTCTGATCCAGGAACTCAACACAATGGTTATGCTTTAATCAAGGATTAAAAAATTCAATGATTTAAAAAAAAATTCAATGCATTTTCAGCATGGGGGCGACATATGATTTATGATTTAGAAGTTTTACTCCAGTTTCTATAAGGAGAACGGATATTTTCCAGTGGTCTGGAGTCTGATGTTGGTGGCTTGGACCATGGTGGTAGAGTTACTAGACATGTTGAAAAAGGATCAGATTTGGAATACTTTTGAAAGTACAGGGAACATTACATGCTGAGAGACAATGCAATGTAGGAGAGGGAGATAAGAGTCAAAGATGATTCCAGGAATGATGATTGATTCTGGAGAGAGAACTGATAAACCATACTTCTAGGTGTATCCGTGAGGGTGTTTCTATAGAAGATTCCTGTGTGGTTCAGCAAACGGCATGGAGAGGACAGTACCATTCAATAACCTGGAAGCCCAGACACAAGAGAAAATCAAAAGAAAGAGGAAAATCACTCTCTTACTCTCTTATTCTCTCACTTTCCCTACAGCTTTCTTTCTTGCTTTCACTGCTTCAAAAGGTCCATTTTTTGTTGCTGTCACTCTTGTATACCAGATGCCATGTCTTCTGACTTGAAACGTGTGTTTATACAAATGGACCTCTAGGGAGTTTTCAGGCCTTTGTTTGCAGGCTGGGACTGTGCTGTTGATCTTTCTTTCCTTGGCGGCCTCTGGATTTTTAGACTGATCAGCTACTACTTTTCTTGACTGTCCATGTTGCAGTTGATGGTAATGAAACTTTTAGTATCTGTGATTATGTGAGATAACCATTGACCTCATTTTGTTCTTTCTATTATTCTTTTTTTTTTCATTCAGTTTCTCTGGAGAATACTGACCAATGCATAAGGTTTGTGGGACCTGACAAAATTGATGAAGGTAGCATTTGTTGAGGGAGAATCATGTTTGAGAAAATCAAAAGTGTGATTATAGACATCATAATATTAAGATGTTTATAAAAAACCTACTATGGTTTGGAAATAATTTGATTTCCAGGTATTCCAGTATTGGAAGTTTAATCCTGAGTGTGGTAATGATGGGAGATGGTGGATCCTTAAAAGGAGAAACCTAGTGGGAAGACCTTAGGGAATTGGGAATGCTACCCACAGAATGAATTAAGGTATATTTCATGGGACCATAGAGTTGTTCTCCCAAAAGCAAGTTGTAACGAGAATAAGACCTGGGCTGTCAGTGTCAGAGCACTTGCTTAGTACATGTGAGAAACAGGGTTCCATAAAAGGGTAAATAAATAAAATCAAGGGTTATAAAAATGAGTCCAACTATTGAATTGTACTCTGGCTACTCAACATGTGATATGAGGCTGAACCAATGTGGCCTCCCAATCTTGGGCTTTTGCTTTCCAAACTGTGAGCTAAATAAATCTCTTTTCTATATAGTTTTCCAGCTTCAGGTATTTTGGCAATGTAGTGAAAAACAGGTTAATACATGAAAATAAAAAAAAATGTCAAGTAATTGGATAAATATATGAATGAAGTAGTCTGTGGAGACACTGGACCTGAAGATAAATACTTGGAATCAATAACAAATATATAGCACCTAAGATAATAGAACAAGATGAGATGACCTAAGTTATAGGTGCGGAGAAGAAAAGAAGAGGTTTAAGTACAAACCCCAAGCAACTTTACGGATTCAAGGTCAAGGATAAGAGGATAAAACAAAGAAAATGAGGAAAAATTTTAAGTTGTTATCAATTAGAGAACACACCAGATGTTACACTGATAAATAACACAAACTACAGTTTATAAAAAAAGATAAGTAAAATGTTTTATTCATTCATTTATCCCTTTATTCAGCAATTACTTATCATATGTCCACTATATGTCTACAATAAGTTTACCATATACCACATACTGTTTTTTCTTTTTTTATTAGTTACACATGACAGTACAATGATGTTGACATCTCATACATTTGAATCAGATGGAGTATAATTTCTCATTTTTCTGAGTGTACAGGTTGCAGAATCACATTGGTCATGCAGTCATATATATATATATATATATATATATATATATATATATATATATATATATATATATATATATCAATACTAATGTCTATTTTATTCTACTGTCCTTCCTATCCCCCCTTCCCCTCCCCTCCCCTCCCATCACTTCTCTCTACCCAATCTAATGTGACACATTTCTTTTTTTTTTTTCCCTCACATCATCATACATGTATTCTGTATAAGCATGAGGGTCTCCTTCCATCTTCTGTGCAATTCCCCTTCTCCCTCCCATTCCCTCCCACCTCTCTTCCCTATTTAGTGGTAATCTTCTTCTCATGCTCTTTCTCCCTATCCCATGTTGAGTCACCCCCCCTTATATCAGAGAAGACATTTAGCATTTGTTTTTTAGGGATTGGATAACTTCAATTAACATAATCTGCTCTAATGCCATCCATTTCCCTTCAAATGCCATGATCTTTTTATTTTTAGTGCTGAGTAATATTCCATTGTATATAAATGCCACATCTTTTTTATCCATTCATTTATTGAAGGGCGTCTACGTTGGTTCCACAGTTGAGCTATTGTGAATTGTGCTGCTATAAACATTGATGTGCCTGTGTACCTGCAGTATGATATATATATATACTGAATGAGTAGCTATTATCTTCACTGAGAATATATTTTATTTACCAACTACTTGTAGCCATCCATTCCAAAGAATGTGGTGATTAACTGCATTCTTTTGAGCTTTAATTAAATTTAATCATCAAGACAGAAAATATTCAGTAAAGCTGATTTTGTTTAAGAGAGTTAAGTAATGCAAAAAAAATCCCTAATGTGTTTTAAATTCTGGAAAGAAAATAAGATAGTACTTAATTAAAGTTTCAATTAAGGATATTCTAGCTTAGTTATAAATATTGTTCAAATAAATGCCAAAAGTAGAATTGTAAATTGTATGTGTTGATGCACCTTCATGGTACAATTGGACTCCTTGTAAAATCAACTTTAAAAGAATGTTAATGCCTAATTCATAAAACTTGGAGTTTGATTTTATTGTTAAGTGAACATGAAGGCTCAGAGATGTACTTCCACACTCAGGACATAATTATAGTTATTGTTCTGACTACTGTGTACCAAGTTCTTGATCACGCATGCAAATCTTAATTGTAACATCATTCTAAAGGGCAAGAATGATGTTTTCCACCATGTTTTCACCTATATTGGTTCCTAGGTAAACACTCAAGTTAAAAAAAAAAAACTGTAACCATTTTCTTATCAAATTTATGAGAAAAAATGTAATTCATTTTAAAATTTACATTGTATTTAAAAATCATATTTACTTTGCAAAGACATTACAGGAAGTATATATGTGAATGATTACAATGCTAAGTGATAAATATGATGTTAAAAATATGAATTAAAATTATACATGTAGAAAATGAAGAATCTTACTTTCAGGAAGTTGGGAAAATTTTTGCCAAAAGAGATGATATTTATTTCCAGGATGGGTGGTTTTACACAGAAAGGTGGGAGCAGGCCATTTCAGATGGATATGGCATCATAAGGGTAAAGGAATTATGCTTGAGCTTCAGGGCAAAAAAATTCAGTGGAGGCCACATAATTTGTTATGAAAGTAATTAAATATTTCATTGGAAGTGAAACCAAGACAAGATAAGGAAGAACTTAAAGAACTAAGGCAAAAAAAAAAAAAAGAATGACATTGCAGTCCATGATAATTCATTTAGAATTTTAAAGCAGTAAAAGTTTGCACCTTAAAAACAATGTTCCCCCAAACCTTTGGAAGTTAGATAAATTATGTTTCTATAGAGTAACCACTATATAGTTTCAGCCTAAGCTGATGGTAGATCAAAAAATTGAATAAATTGAATTTTAAAATAGCAAACTCAAAAATAAAATAAAATATCCATATATAAGAAATGACACAAACAACCCTGAAATCCTGACCCTGCTGAGCTATAAGTCCTCCAGAACACCAAGGAATCTAAAAATTGGTTACCTACAAGATAACAGGGAAAAAAATTCCTTGAACATATTTCTTGCAATCCCAAACAAGTTCTTGAATGAAATCAGGATCCCTGGCAAAGTGAGCTTCATGTTACAGAAGGTTACAAAAGGCTGCAACCACTTCTTAATTCTTTCCTTTTTTCAAGTTACAAAGGCTTTAAAAAATGTAACCATTTCTTTATTCTTTTATTTTTTTATAAGATCTGTATATCTTTAGTTGAAAGAACAAAAATAAATCCTTAAGAGTTTAAGAAAGAGGCAAAATATCCCATAGTTTTAGTGATGGTTCTGCCATTTCCTTATTATCTCTCTGGGAGTGAAAGAGCCATGATCCCAATATAAGACATGGCTTTAGACTGAGATTGACAGGGCCCAGAAAGAGCCAATCATAAAACTGCTAGATGGTGATGATAAAGCAGAGAGAAAGGGTGATAAATTAAAAGCTACTGAAGGTACACCTGCAAACTAAAATTATAAAGGACACAAGGAACATTATCACTAAGAAAGATAGCAAACACACTTAATGCTCAAATAAATTTACTGCTAATATATGGCTAATAATAGATAATCTCAAAATTATTTAAAGAAAGTATATTTAGAGTCACAAAGAAATAGAGATAAAAGCTATTACACAGCAAAACAAGAATCATAATACCAAACTAGAGAAAAAAAAGGAGAACAGGAAGTTTTCAAAAATATTAGCAGTCATGTAAAAAGTCATGTTTTAAAAGACAGTGGAACAAAATGTTGTCAAAGTTATCCTTTGTTAAAGTAGCTGTAGAAAGTAATTAAAGGGATATTAATAGGAAAAGAAGGGCTCAAACTATTCCTCTTTGCCAACGACTTGATTCTATATTTAGAAGACCTAAAAACTCTACCAGAAAGCTTGTAGAACTCAGAAACAAATTAAGTAAAGTAGCAAGATATAAAATTAACATCAATAAATCAATGATGAATCAACTGAAAGAGAAATTAGAAAAACCATCCCATTCACATTAACCTCAAAAAAATTACTTAAGAATCAATCTAAAAAAAGAGGTGAATGACCTCTAAAATGAGAACTACAGACCACCAAAGAAAGAAATTGAAGAAGACTTTAGAAGGTGGAAATATCTCCCATGGTCTTAAATAGGCAAAATTAATAGTGTCAAAATGACCACACTACCAAGCACTGTACATAGTTAATGGACTTTGTATTAAAATTCCAATAACATTCTTCATAGAAATAACATATTCAACAAATGATGAAAATAAAAGATCAAAGAAGTGGTTACACTCCCTTTAAGCCTTGTATAACTTGAAAAAAAAAATAGAAAAAATATTCTGTAACTTGAAAAAAAAATAGAAAAAGCAGATACGAAATTCATCTGGAAAAATAAGAGGCCCAAAATAGCCAAAGCAATCCTTAGTGAGAAAAGTGAACCAAGAGGCATCACAATACCAGACCTTAAACTATATAACAGAGCTATAGTAACAAAAAAATGTCATTGTATTGGCACCAAAATAGACATGAATACAAAAGGACCAGAAAAGAAGACATAGAAGATATCCTCTTCAACAAGTCGTGCTGGGAAAACTGGAAATCCATATGGAGTAGAAAGAAATTTCACCCCTATCTCTCACCCTGCACAAAACTCAACTCAAAGTGGATCAAGGACCTAGGCATTAGTTCAGAGATCCTGTGCCCAATAGAAGAAAAAGTAGGCCCAACTCTCCAGCATGTTGGCTTAGGAAATGACTTCCTCAACAAGACTCCTAAAGTACAAGAAAGAAAATCAAGGATCAAAAAATGGGATGGTATCAAACTAAAATCTCACAGCAAAGGAAACAATCATGACATGAAGACTGAGCCTACAGAATGGGGGAGAAATCTTCACGACCTGCAGCTCAGATAGAAAAAAAATTAATAGCAAAAACAAAACAAATAATCCCATTAATAAATGGGCAAATGAACTGAACAGGCACTTCACAGAAGAAGAAATATGAATGGTCAATAAATATATGGAAAATGTTCAACATCTGTTGCAAGTAGAGAAATGCAAATTAAAACTATACTGAGGCTCCATCTCCAGTAAGAATGGCAACTATCAAAAATACTACAAGTAACAATGAATATTGTTGAGGATAGTAGGTAGGATTGCTGGTAGGAATGCAAATTGGTACAACCACTATGGAAAGCAGTATGAAAATTTGGAATAGATTCACCATTTGACTCAGTTATCCCACTCCTTTGTATATCCCTGAAGGACTTAAAATCAGCACAATACAGTGATGCAGCTACATCAATGTTTATACCAGCTTAGTTCACAATAGTTAAGCTATGGAACCAACCTAGGTGACCTTCAACAGATAAATGGAAAATATGTTATATATACACAATGGAATATTACTTAGTCATAAAGAAGAATGAATTTCTGGCATTTGCCAATAAATAGATGGAACTGGAGAGTATCATGCTAAGTGAAATAAGCCAATTCCATTTTGTTGCATATGGATTTCCAGTTCTCCCAGCACCATTTGTTGAAGATGCTACCCTTTCTCCATTGCATGGTTTTAGTACCTTTGTCTAATATAAGGTAGTTGTAATTTTGTGGATTGGTCTCTGTGTCCTCTATTCTGTACCATTGGTCTACCCACCTGTTTTGGTACCAGTACCATGCTGTTTTGGTTACTATTGCTCTGTAGTATAGTTTAAGGTCTGGTATATAAATACCACCTGTCTCACTCTTCCTGCTTAGAATTGCTTTAGCTATTCTGGGTCTCTTATTTTTTTCCAGATGAATTTCATGATTGCTTTTTCTATTTCTGCGAGGAATGTCGTTGGGATTTTGATGATAATTCATACCCCATTTGAATCAAATGTATGATATTTCAAGATCATTGTATTGTCATGAGCAACTAATAAAAAAAAAAGAAAGAAGCCAATCCCAAAAAAGCAAAGGCCAAATATTCTCTCTTTGATATGTGGATGCTAACAAACAATAAGGGGAGTGAGTAAGAATGGAAGTTCATTGAATTAGACAAAGGGGAATGCAGGGAAGGAATGGAGAATGGGAATAGGAAAGACAGAAAAAGAAATTGGACATAACTTTCCTATGTTCATAAATGAATACATAATCAGTGAAACTGCACATCATGTATAAACACAAGAATGGAATGCTGATTAGAATAAATTATATTCCATGTATGTTTAATGTGTCAAAATACACTATACTTTTATGTATATCTAAAAGGAAGAAATAAAAACAAAAACACTCTTTCTAAGGCAATTTCACATTACAAAATTAATTCAGGAAGACATAGAAACCTCTGTAAATCAGCCACAGTTATAGAAACTGAATCAGTATTAACAAAATTTTCCTCCCAAAATATCATTATTGAACATGTATTTGAATCCCCAGAGTTCATTCCAATCCTCTATTCACCAGCACGTGCAAACACACACACGTGCGCACGCACACGCACGCACAAACACTCACAAACACACACATATGGTTAATTAGCAGCAATTAATTTGTGGAATTGTCTCCATTTTTAAGAATATGTACTTTGTAATCAAAGGTCATCATGGTGATTCAATCTACTTACCAAAAATTGCCTTCAGGATTTTTTTTCCAAAGATTATTGGAGCTAATATGAAGTAAAGAGGTTATGCCACATAGTTCTGGCAGATACTTTCTGGCTCTTGAGACAGAGCTTCAGGGAACATTTCTCTGAAAAGCTGGTTTCTAGCTTTCCCTCATGCTTGCCTGAATTGTGAGAAAGGAGAAATCCAACATGGCGGCGGCGGGCGCGGAGAGATCAAGTCTCTGACCTCTTCAGCTGCGCGGGCATAGGGAGTTGTAAACCATCTAAATGCTGTTTGCACAGGATCACTAGGCAATGCTGAGTTGACGTGGATCTGGGGCGAATAGTCTGGACCTCTCAGAACACACACGGAGCCCGGATCGGCTGAATTCAAGCTCCCGTTTGCCTGTGTCTCGCAGACAAACTGCTGTGACTCAGCACTAAACGATCCCACTGAAACAACTGGTCGGCCCTTCTGAACCTGCAGAGGTTAATACCAACCGAGCCTTCATAGGCAGTGGCCACAGGGTTGAGACGGTGCTTGGGAGAGCCAGTCAGGACCCACCCGTTGAATTGGTCACCCGGCAAAGGGAACGAACTGTCGCCATTTGCATGGGATACCACCACGGCAGAGAACTGACTTCACAAGAATGCGGCAGAGGAGATAACTTCATTGAAACCAGCGGCGACAGGTGTGTAATCCCCTAGCCCTTCCTCTCCACACAGCGGGGAAACCTCAAGGGCCCCTCCCAGCTCTCCTGTAAGGGCCCCTCCCAGCTCTCCTGTGAGTGCGATAGTCAGACCGAGGGAATCAGGAGTGGCGCGGGACCCGTGGCTACTGCTCCCACCAGTGCTGACAACTGAGGTCTCTTGCACCAGCCACTGGGGGCGTGGCTACCGGAGGGCAAGCAAAATTTCGCTGAGGGTTCTCAGCCCCAAGCTCCGCAAACTTAGGGTCTGAGTGAATGGCAAACGGGGAGAGTGTGCCCAGTAGTTCAAGAAAATAGGGCTCCCGGGAGCAGCAGAACTGGCATGTAGCCAGTATTGTGGTGAACGTCACCAGTGAGTGGGGCCTGGCTTGAGGAAAAGTAGGGAAGTGACTAGACACAAGAAAAGGCCCTAGGCACTCAGGATTGGAGACCCGCCCAGTCTGGGAGGAGGAGCTACTGCACAGTGATTGGTTCCCGCGTATTGAGAGGAGAAGCTTGGCCCGGTGGGCACAACTCCACCTACTGGAAGAGAAGTTAATCAAACTCTAAGACTGCTAAGACTGCATTTATTAAATTTTGGGTTTTTTTTTTTTCATTTTCATTTTTTTTTATTTTTTAAATTTTTTAAAATTTTTTTTATTTTTTTTTTAATTTTAATTTTTTTGATTGTTTTTTTAAATTTTCTTTCTTTTTTTATTTCCTATTTTTTCCTTTGTCTTTTCATTTCTTTTAAATTTCCTTATTCCACCTCATTGAATTCTACCTGCTTACTCTCATTCTCTTTAGCGACTTCTTCCCTTCCCTTCTAATACCTTTCCTCCCAAGCATCAAATAAATTTATAGGAAATCAGTAACTCAGCAAACAGAACAAGAAGTAACATGAGCAGCATGAAAAAGCAAGGAAGAAAAGGAGTACAAACAATGCAGGACAGACTAAATATTCAGGAGGACCTAGAGGCATCAGAAAAATGGACAAATAAAGAACTCAAGGAATACCTTAGACAGATGGAATGGAATCTTAAAGAGGATATGAGACAGCAAATTCAAACAGTGAAAGAACACATTGATAATGAATTATATAAACAGATAAAAGAAGCAAATAAGCATCTTTATCAGGAGACAGAGATTATAAAAAAAATCAAACAATAATTCTAGAAATGCAGGAAATTGTAAACCAAATTAAAAACTCAAATGAGAGTATCACTAACAGAGTGGAGCAAGTAGAAGCCAGAACGTCAGATAATGAAGACAAAATATATCATCTTGAAAAGAGTCTAGCCAACTCAGAAAGGCTGGTAAAAATTCACGAGAAAAACATCCAAGAGATATGGGATAACATAAAAAAAACAAACTTAAGAGTCATCATGATAGAGAAAGGTATAGAGGTTCAAACCAAGGGAATGAGCAACGTGCTGAATGAAATAACTATAGAAAACTTTCCAGAAATAAAAAAGGAAACAGATATACAAATTATCGATGCATACAGGACACCGAACATACAAAATCACAGTAGACCAACGCCAAGACACATTGTTATGAAGATATCCAATATACAGAACAAAGAGAAAATATTAAAAGCTACAAGAGAAAGGAGGCAGATAACATTCAGGGGTAAACCAATAAGGTTAACAACGGATTTTTCATCACAGACACTGAAATCGAGAAGATTCTGGAACAATGTATTTCAAACACTGAAAGACAATGGATGCCAACCAAGAATTTTGTATCCAGCAAAATTAAGCTTCAAGTACAGCAACAAAATAAAATTCTTTCATGATAAACAAAAGTTAAAAGAATTTGCAGTCAGAAAACCAGCACTGCAAAGCATCTTGAGCAAAACACTACACGAGGAAGAAATGAAAAACAATAACCAAAACCAACAGTGGAAGTACGTCAGTAAAGACAGGGTGGGGGGAAACAAACTAAATTAAAAAAAAAAGATAAATAATCAAACATGGCTGGAAGTACAAACTATATATCAATAGTAACTCTAAATGTTAATGGCTTAAACTCTCCAATAAAGCGACATAGGCTGGTAACATGGATTAAAAAAAAACAAATCCAACAATATGCTGCCTCCAGGAGACACATCTGATTGGAAAAGACATACACAGGCTGAAGGTGAAAGCTTGGGAAAAATATACCATGCACACGGTCCTCGTAAGCAAGCAGGGGTGGCCATCCTCATATCGAATAAAATCGACTTCAAGACTAAGTTAATCAAAAGGGATAAGGAAGGACATTATATACTGTTAAAAGGAACCATTCATCAATAAGACATAACAATTATCAATATTTATGCACCAAATAAGTGTGCTGCGACGTTCATAAAACAAACTCTCCTCAAGTTCAAGAATCAAATACATCACAACACAATAATTATGGGTGACTTCAACACACCTCTCTCACCATTGGACAGATCCTCCAAACAAAAGTTGAATAAAGAAACTATAGAATTCAATATCACAATCAATAACCTAGACTTAACTGACATATATAGAATATATCAACCACCATCAAGTGGATATAGTTTTTTTCTCAGTAGCACATGGATCCTTCTCAAAAATAGACCATATATTATGCCATAGGGCAACCCTCAGTAAATATAAAGGAGTGGAGATAATACCATGCATTTTACCTAATCATAATGGAATGAAACTAGAAATCAATGATAAAAGAAGGAAGGAAAAACCTTACATCACATGGAAAATGAACAATATGTTACTGAATGATCAACGGGTTACAGAAGACATAAAGGAGGAAATCAAAAAATTCTTAGAGATAAATGAAAATACAGACACAACATATCGGAATCTATGGGACACAATGAAAGCAGTTTTAACAGGGAAATTCATCGCCTGGAGGTCATTCCTCAAAAAAAGAAAAAACCAACAAATGTAGGATATCACACTTCATCTCAAAGTCCTAAAAAAGGAAGAGCAAAACAACAGCAAATGTAGCAGAAGGCAAGAAATAATTAAAATCAGAGTGGAAATCAACGAAATTGAAACAAAAGAAACTATTGAAAAAAATTGACAAAACTAAAAGTTGGTTCTTCGAAAAAATAAATAAGATCGACAGACCCTTAGCCATGCTAATGAAGAGAAGAAGAGAGAGAACTCAAATTACTAACATACAGGATGAAAAAGGCAATATCATAACAGATGCTACAGAAATACAGAAGACAATTAGAAATTATTTTGAAAACCTATATTCCAATAAAATAGAAGATAGTGAAGACATCGATAAATTTCTTAAGTCATATGATTTGCCCAGACTGAGTCAGGAGGATACACACAATTTGAACAGACCAATATCAATAGATGAAATAGAAGAAGCCATCAAAAGACTACCAACCAAGAAAAGCCCAGGACCGGATGGGTATACAGCAGAGTTTTACAAAACCTTTAAAGAAGAATTAATACCAATACTTTTCAAGTTATTTCAGGAAATAGAAAAAGAGGGAGCTCTTCCAAATTCATTCTATGAGGCCAACATCACCCTGATTCCGAAACCAGACAAAGACACCTCAAAGAAAGAAAACTACAGACCAATATCTCTGATGAACCTAGATGCAAAAATCCTCAATAAAATTCTGGCGAATTGGATACAAAGGCACATCAAAAAAATTGTACACCATGATCAAGTAGGATTCATCCCTGGGATGCAAGGATGGTTCAATATACGGAAATCAATAAATTTTATTCACCACAGCAATAGACTCAAATATAAGAACCATATGATCATCTCGATAGATGCCGAAAAAGCATTCGACAAAGTACAGCATCCCTTTATGTTCAAAACTCTAGAAAAACTAGGGATAACAGGAACATACCTCAATATTGTAAAAGCAATCTATGCTAAGCCTCAGGCTATCATCATTCTGAATGGAGAAAAACTAAAGGCATTCCCTCTAAATCTGGAACAAGACAGGGATGCCCTCCCTCACCACTTCTGTTCAACATAGTTCTCGAAACACTGGCCAGAGCAATTAGACAGACGAAAGAAATTAAAGGCATAAAAATAGGAAAAGAAGAACTTAAATTATCACTATTTGCAGAAGACATGATTCTATACCTAGAAGACCCAAAAGGGTCTACAAAGAAACTATTAGAGCTAATAAATGAATTCAGCAAAGTGGCAGGCTATAAAATCAACACGCATAAATCAAATGCATTCCTGTATATCAGCGACAAATCCTCTGAAATGGAAATGAGAAAAAACACTCCATTCACAATATCCTCAAAAAAAATAAAATATTTGGGAATCAACCTAACAAAAGAGGTGAAAGTTTTATACAATGAAAACGACAGAACCCTAAAGAGAGAAATAGAAGAAGATCTTAGAAGATGGAAAAATATACCCTGTTCATGGATAGGCAGAACTAACATCATCAAAATGGTGATATTACCCAAAGTTCTCTACGGGTTTAATGCAATGCCAATCAAAATCCCAACGGCATTTCTTGTAGAAATAGATAAAGCAATCATGAAATTCATATGGAAAAATAAAAGACCCAGAATAGCAAAAACAACTCTAAGCAGGAAGTGTGAATCAGGTGGTATAGCGATACCAGATTTCAAACTACACTACAGAGAAATAGTAACAAAAACAGCATGGTACTGGTACCAAAACAGGCGGGTGAACCAATGGTACAGAATAGAGGACATAGAGACTAATCCACAAAGTTACAACTATCTTATATTTGATAAAGGGGCTAAAAGCATGCAATGGAGGAAGGATAGCATCTTCAACAAATGGTGCTGGGAAAACTGGAAATCCATATGCAACAAAATGAAACTGAATCCCTTTATCTCGCCATGCACAAAAGTTAACTCAAAATGGATCAAGGAGCTTGATATCAAATCAGAGACTCTGCGTCTGATAGAAGAAAAAGTTGGCTCCGATCTACATATTGTGTGGTCAGGCTCCAAACTCCTTAATAGGACACCCATAGCACAAGAGTTAATAACAAGAATCAACAAATGGGACTTACTTAAACTAAAAAGTTTTTTCTCAGCAAGAGAAACAATAAGAGAGGTAAAGACAGAGCCTACATCATGGGAACAAATCTTTACTCCTCACACTTCAGATAGAGCCCTAATATCCAGAGTATACAAAGAACTCAAAGAATTAAACAATAAGAAAACAAATAACCCA
Organism: Marmota flaviventris; assembly: GCF_047511675.1. Classification (NCBI taxonomy): domain Eukaryota; kingdom Metazoa; phylum Chordata; class Mammalia; order Rodentia; family Sciuridae; genus Marmota; species Marmota flaviventris. Next base: position 127,442,628 of record NC_092518.1, read on the forward strand.
ATCAACAAATGGGCCAAGGACCTGAACAGACACTTCTCAGAGGAGGACATACAATCAATCAACAAGTACATGAAAAAATGCTCACCATCTCTAGCAGTCAGAGAAATGCAAATCAAAACCACCCTAAGAAACCATCTCACTCCAGTAAGATTGGCAGCCATTATGAAGTCAAACAACAACAAGTGCTGGCGAGGATGTGGGGAAAAGGGTACTCTTGCACATTGCTGGTGGGACTGCAAATTGGTGCGGCCAGTTTGGAAAGCTGTATGGAGATTCCTGGGAAAGCTGGGAATGGAACCACCATTTGACCTAGCTATTGCCCTTCTCGGACTATTCCCTGAAGACCTTAAAAGAGCGTACTGCAGGGATACTGCCACATCGATGTTCATAGCAGCACAATTCACAATAGCTAGACTGTGGAACCAACCTAGATGCCCTTCAATAGATGAATGGAGAAAAAAAATGTGGCATTTATACACAATGGAGTATTACTCTGCACTAAAAAATGACAAAATCATGGAATTTGCAGGGAAATGGATGGCATTAGAGCAGATTATGCTAAGTGAAGCTAGCCAATCCCTAAAAAACAAATGCCAAATGTCTTCTTTCATATAATGAGATCAACTAAGAACAGAGCAGGGAGGAAGAGCAGGAGGAAAAGATTAACATTAAACAGAGACATGAGGTGGGAGGGAAAGGGAGAGAAAAGGGAAATTGCATGGAAATGGAAGGAGACCCTCATTGTTACACAAAATTACATATAAGAGGTTGTGAGGGGAATGGGAAAAAAACAAGGAGAGAAATGATTTACAGTAGATGGGGTAGAGAGAGAAGATGGGAGGGGTGGGGAGGGGAGGGGGGATAGTAGGGGATAGGAAAGGTAGCAGAATACAACAGTTACTAATATGGCATTTTGTAAATATGTGGGTGTGTAACCGATGCGATTCTGCAATCTATATTTGGCGTAAAAACGGGAGTTCATAACCCACTTGAATCTAATGTATGAAACATGATATGTCAAGAGCTTTGTAATGTTTTGAACAACCAATAAAAAAATAGGAAAAAAAATTAATTGTGAGAAAGGTTTTGAGCCACTATATTTTGGGATAATTTGTTATGAAATTATAGATAACTAACATAACAGTGATCTACCAACAAATTCTTAATAAAGTTAGTAATTATTAAGAATACTAAAAGAGAAATGAAGGTGGATTAGGAAGTTACAAATACAGAAATGAAAAGCCTATATGGTTTCAACTGTGTATTTGAGATGGAAGAATAAAGAATTCAATCCATTACTACCATACCTACCTTATTATGTAAAATATAAAATGGCACTGAATGGCAATGTGAACTCACAGAAAGAAATGAAGAGTACCAGAAATATTTGAGTAATGCTCCCATGGTGCTACCAGAAGCATGAATGAAAAGGAAATATATACAAAAAAAAAAAATCCTGTATGATTCCATTCATACAAAATGTCCAGAGTCAGTAAAATGAGACAAACAGATAAATCCATGGTAGCCAGGGGGCTGGGGTAAGGAGAAGTGGAGAATGACTGTTAATGAGCTTATTGTTTCTGTTTGTGGTGATGAAAAAGTCTGGAACTAGATTGTGGTGTTTCCCCAACATCATGAACACATTTAATGCTGCCATATTGTATACTTTAACATGGTTAAAATGGCAAATCTCATATGTATTTTACCACAAAAAAATGAAAAATAAAAAATTTAATTCTTAAAAAAAGGAAATATAAGGAATGGAAGAAGTTTCTACAGATTGAAGAGATGGTAGGCTCAGTTTGGGCATGCTGAATTTGTTATTTATGATCCTATAAGACATTTCAGCAGTGCTGTTTACTAAATGACTGAAAATTAGGAGAGATAAATAAGCAACAAAAACCTGTAAGTACTGCTAGGAAATTTAGAGGCTAAAAAAGGAAGAAAAATTTAACATTGAAACATATCGGACAATGTATGTGACTGGAAATGGTTTGGAATCTTCTATCTGGCAAGTCAAACAGAAATCTATAAAGCAACTACTGGTTTAGATATGGAAAAAATGAAGATGTCTTTACTACTAAAATCTACATATTAATCAATATTGCACCAGGGAGATTCTTGAAGAAGGCTGTTTTCTAGATAAAAAAGAAAGTACTATTTCACACTGGATTTATTGGTCATGAAGATGTTTTATAGGCTAAAAATGTAAAATAGGATCAGCAAAGTAATAGATCAATTCACCGATTTAAGATGTAAAATAGCTGAATAAGGCAACTCAAACTGAATTCCTAACCTCATGAGGGCAACTTGTATTTTCTTCAGAGACCAAATATTTTTTTTTTGCTGTCAAAAGAGTCAGATGGACAATTGAACAGACCTAATACTGCATTCCTCATACTTTATGAGTTCCTGGAACTGGAAAATTGGCTGTAGTGCTGAATACAGATGGAATATGACACTCCAAACTTCTAAATACAAGTTATGAAAATAGCAACACACAGGAAATGTGATCAGAGTTTACTGTTGTTAATCATCTGAGTTTGTGAGTAGTTTTTTATTATTATCTGCACTTGCCCATTTACTGACAATAAAACATTTAATTAGATGTGTATTTTGCACAAAAATGTATACCATATCATTATATCACACTGATTTTAGACAAAATGAATCAATTACAAATTAAAATCTAATGGTCCAAATAGTAGAGTGGAGGAGACTTTAGAGGTCATTGAGTATAGTTTTCTACCAGGCCTAAAATTTTTGTACCTCAGCCGCCGATGTGAGCCTTCAACTCAGCTGGAAATTGTTCCATGACAGAGAGGGAAGAATCTCCTATCAGCTGAGGATTGAGTAAGGTGCTACACAGACATTGTATCATATAGCTTTTACAGCATGACTCTTGGAGTTAGGCCATTTTACAAACAAGGAATCTGTGGAATAGAAATTCTAGGTAACTTACCTAATTAGCAAGAAAATGGAGACATAATACAAGTTCTTCACTTGAGTTCAAATCTCATACTTTGTTCATTACGATTAACATTTTAACTTATCACTTTATGAGATAGCTCTTTTCACAACCCTGTAATGTAAAAAAAAAATCCTAATTTGATCTGAAAACTAATAACTTTATTTTCTCCATCACTTTTCCACATGGAAGCACATAAAATTTGTAAAGACCATTATCACGTTGCCTCCAAAAGTGCCTCATTTGATACTGCACAGGCTTTGGATGTAGTGATGGTCTCTGCATATACTCTAGTTTGTCAGCGACCAACTTTAAACAACAAATTAATGACTTACCCAGTCTTAGTCTTCACAGGAGCAAATTTATTCTTGAGCTCCATCTATTGTGTAGGACTTAGCGTCTCTGCTTAGGAAAAAGGTCTTCTAAAAAAATGGCAATATAGATAGGGTCATGAAAACCTCACTTAAAATTTTACATGAATACATTACGATGATGGTTATGGAAATTTATATTTACTCTGTGATATAGTGCTAAGTTTTTTTTTTGGCTCAGAGCCAAAGCACTGTACACCTGCCCTGTATCAGAGGGAATAGGTCAGCCAGGGATTTCAGAAACAGTTTTTCACATTTCTGAAGTCCATCAACTGTCACATTCTTAATAAAGAAGCCCAGCATTCAAAGCACAGACCAGAACCTTTTTATCTTCCCTGTCACTGCACCACTAGTACATAATAGGCTATTATGGCACATCTTGACACAACTTGAACCATAAAAATTATAAATGGAAACTTTTTTTGCTAATTTGTCACTAGAAGGGGCCTGTAGGAGAGAGAATAAAGACATGTAACTGGGGCTACTTCAACCTAATCTCTGAGAAATGCTAGGGATATGTACATAAAGAAAATGTAACAAAACCAGATCATGTACAACAATATGTTATGTTAATATGATATGACATAACTCGCTTTCATCATAGTGTTCCTTCAATAAGAATTCATAAGGAAGTTAAGGTGATTCTCTTGAAAGACAATGCACAGAAAAATTTAGCTCAGTGTCACACAAACAACTACATATGTGGCCAAAGGCATGACAGTTTCCCTCACTGTCAAGTGTTTCTAATCTTGAATGCCCAGCATTTCAATGGATTTCCCATGGGCTTTTTGTTAATTAGGCAACTCTACAAGTGGGTCTTTTTGCATATATTCCAATGTGCTCTTCTACAAGGATTCTATCCTTCTCTCTCATATCTCTATCTCTGGGTATACAGACATACACATATAATACATAGATGCACATAACAAAGATACACACATACACAAAATCTCACACAGTAATTGGGAGTTTAAAAATCTTTTTTGTACTCAGTGTTCCGTGTATCATTATAAAACACTTATGAAATGTTTAGACACTTAGGATGGATTTAATCTATGCTCTTAGAAAAATATTTAGCAGCCAATGACATTCCAGAAGAGTCTAGAGATGTGTTGATTACTTTGCATGGATTTCACAATGCATAAAACAGAGTATTTTTGTAGAAACATGCAAACAGTTTCTTAAACTAATATGACATTTTGAAGGAAGGGGAGAATGAACTAAACTACATTTTAAAGGAAGGACAAAATTGAATAACTACTCTGTCTGATTTCAAGAATAACTTTTAAGCTACACTCATCAAAATGAGTAGAAAGATTACAGAAAATCCTGTACCTTCATGTTCAATTGTTTTGTGTTTTGTTTTTCAACAAAGGTACCAATGGGAAATATTAGGTTTCTCAATAAATGGTGCTGGACCAATTTTGTATCTGCATGAAAAAAATGGACCTTGACTCATAGCAAATATAAGAACTTTCTGCATACAGCATAATGTGTTTGATATTTATATTATTTTGTTTATCATTAGTTCATTTCTATGATTATTATACTAGTTAACATATATCATAATTACTCAAAACTTATGCACAAAATTTAATTAAAATGAATGATATGCCTAAGTAGAAAATCTAATCTGGGATAGACAGAAATTCGTTTAATATGGCTCAAAAGCAAAATATTTACATTAATAATACATCAATATATAGAAAACATTATTAAACTCAAATAGTAAACAGACGAGGAATAATATGAAATGGATAAATACTTTAGCAGAGACTTCATAAAAGAAGATATATGGATGGCCAGTAAGCATATAAAAAGATTGTTAACATAATTTGTCATTAGAAAAATGTAACTAAAATCACTGAACATCTACTAGAATGACTATAATTCAAAACAATAACAAACCTAGATATTAATGAAGATATAATATGATGAGAATTTTCATATATTGATGGACAGGTGCATAAAATCACTGAAAAAAGAACTATTGTTCTCTTAAGTGGCTGTACATATTGTCCCATGAATTGGCAATTTTACTACTAATAGTTATCCAAGGGACATGAAACTCTGTAAATATAAAGCCTTGTATATGAATGTTTATATCAGCTTTATTTATTATAATTAAAACTAGAAATAATCTAAGTACTATCAACAGATCAATAGGAAAGCAACTTGTGATATACGCAAAAAATATAATGCAGTCATAGAAATTAAAAAAAAACATTCTTGGTGCAGAAAGTTGGTCATAGAATATTACATATTGCATGACTTCGTTATTATAAAATGCTAAAAGGCAGAAATTATCTGTAGGGACAGGATTTTGATCTCTGGTTGGCTGGTCAAGAGATAGGATTGACCATAAGGCTACATTTTAGGCTGATAGAAATGTCCTATAACTTTGATTATGGTAGTGGTTATACAATTATATTTGGAAAATCTAAGCATGGTGTATACTTAAAATTGGTATACTATATTTTACATAAATTACACCTCAATAAAGCTATTTAAAAACATATTAGTAAAATATTGTCCTACTACTTGAAAGTCTTTTGAATGGACAGTTTAAGATTAAAATTATATCATATTCTATTTGTTATGGTTCAGGTACTGACATTGCTTTATATTTACTTGATTATTAGTGCATATAATTTGTACAAATTAATGGGTTTTATTGCGACATTTCCATATATGCATATAACATACATTGGTTGTATCCACCCTCCCTACTACTCATTCTTATCATTCTTTCCCCCTCTCCCTAGCCCCTCTACCTAAAATTCGGTTTCTAGTTTCATGTTTTCCTTTTTTTAAAAAAAGATTCCACATATGAGGGAAAGCATGTGATACTTCCTGAGTTTGATTTATTTCACTTAGCATTATGATCTGTTCTATTCTCTTTTCTGCAAATCACAAGATTTGTTGTTCTTTGCGGTTGATATTGGTTTTTTTTTTCCTGCCCTCTTTTGTATTTTATTTAGAGACAGGATCTCACTGAGTTACTTAGCACCTCACTTTTGCTAAGGTTGGCTTTGAACTCATGATCCTCCTGCCTCAGCCTCCTGAGCTACTGAGATTACAGGTGTGTGCCACTGCACCTGGCTATGACATTGTTTTTTTAAAAGGCATTGTAAGTGCTCAAAAACTTTCCTACAGATACCATTTTTAAAAAAAATTTGCCTCCTTTTAAAGATACAGTCATATGCTGCACAATGATCCCATTTTGGTCATCAATGATGGACCACATATACAATGGTGTTCCATAGATTATATTGCATAGTGATATTCTAGCCATTTTAGATTATGTTAGACAATTAATGGCATTGACACAACAGTGAAATTTGCTAACAATGCATTTTTCAGAACTTGTCCCTGCCGTCAAACTACAATTGTTTGTATCTCTGTGCACATGTTTGCCAGCAAATGCTTTAGGGAAATATAGATAAGCTATTTAGGGTAGCATGTGAGATATACACCACTCCTAGCCTCAAGGTAAATTAGAGATACTATTAGTTAATAGTATTTACATGATACTCCAACTGCTAGCTCTCTTAAAGCAGAAATTTCACTATTCTCAGTCAAAGGAGTGAGAAATGGTATTGATTTACTGCTGGCAACGTATATGAACTAGAGGTGAGCCTCAGGGGATCCATTTGAGGCAGGTGAATGAGAGTTCCTAGAAGTTTGATTGGAATGATTAAACTCTCCTCCTTTTGCTTGGTTTTCTTATAAGTAAGAAAATTAAAATTCCTGCCAAAGCTATTGTGAGGGTCAGCTAGGAAACTTTGAAGAGTTATAAGCTTTACTTGTCGAATATCAGTTGCTGTATGATGGAGTCACTTTTAAAGTATGCCACTCTCACAGATTAGGAATGTAAGAAAGTTTTCTTATATACTTGGAATATATATATATTCTAATAGCAGCCAGAAGAATTCTTCTTAGGAATTCTCATTGGGGGTGGGGGGGTGGGGGACAGTCTTTAATGGCAGAAGCCCATAGAGTCAAAAATCAGAGTTCAAATAGAATGTGAGTCTGGAGTTGGAGAGGGCCAGGAGACCCTAGATTCCATGAAATTTCCAAGAAATCCTCCTTGCAAATGTACCCACACATCTTGAGGAAAACAAACAAGCAAATCAAAAATTCCTGCCAGACTTTGTCCTACTTTATAGGAAAAACAATGAAGAAAATAAGTTCCTTGTCCAGGCTTTAGTGAGGAAAATGAAAATATTCTGCAAGGAGACATGTGGAAATAAACCTTTTGAAGTCACAAAAAGGAGGGGATGGACTTTTGACCTGCACTGGGCATTAAATGTTTGTTCCAAATTAAGAAGATTGCTTTTGAAGCAGGGGGTCCTAGCTGTTACAGTCAAGAGTTGAGTTAAACGTATACTTGAAGCAGTATAACATAATATATTATGCCTAAAAGTTTTTATTTGAAATTAGATAGACCAAAGTTCAGACCAAACAGATTTCAACTATAATTCTTTTAAATAGTGTAGGAGCAATGAAAACCTGGCAGGTCACTTAATCTCTCTGAGCATCTTTGGTGTAATAGGAAATGCAATGGTATCCCATAGAGTTGTTTGGAACATTACACTAAATAATGATATGTTGTTATTTTCCATACAAATATCAGCTATTGTGGGCTGGGTTTGTGGCTCAGTGCTAGAGGGCTTGCCTAGCACATGTGAGGAACTGAGTTCAAACCTCAGCACCACATAAAAATAAATGAATAAAATAAAGCTTAAAAAATCAGCTACTGATATTAATAATGAATAATCATCCTCTTGTGTATTCAACCCTTAGCACAATACATAGCAATGCCTTGCATCTATTAGTTGTTATGTAATATTTGTTAAAATATTTGCTGATTCTGTCAATATCAAAAGATTATTTATCATTAGAAAAAAAAGTAGAGAATCTGCTATTCAAAAAAAATGCTTTTCTAAATTTCAACTCTTTGGTGTTTCTGAGTAAGGCATCTCTCATTTACTAATGTTAAACTTATGCCCACAAATCACACGGTGTTTCCCTTGGTCAAAAAGACAGACACAACTTCTAAAACAGAGTATATAGTGCCAGATAACTGACTTTTCTCCATTTCTATCATCTCACCATGCCTCAAAAGGCCAGCAATTGTGTGAATGCCATACATAACCTTTTCAATATAATAGTGTATTGAATATTTTAAAAAGTGTGCAATATTCAAGACATACAAAAAAGAATGAACAATGAGCAGCACACAGGAACTGACCCAGTTACTGCAACAAATCAATGGCATAAAAAGATAAATGGAAGAGAGGAACACCCTAGATTAAAAGAGACTATAGTTCTAACAACCAAATATTAAGTGTGGAATTTATTGATATACTGATTTGAAAAAGTCAACTGTACAAAAGGGATTTTGGAAACAATTCAGGGAAGTTTTTTAAATAGACCTTTCATATAAGAAACCAACAAATTATTATCATTTTGGTTAATAGGGATAATGGCATTGTTATGTTTTCAAAATGCCTGTATTTTTAGATATGTATGTAGCACGTAGAAATAAAATGTCTTGGGTGTTTGAAATTTGTTTTAGGAGGAAGAACAAAGATATATGAAGCAAATATGACAATATTGTATAGTTGTTAGATAAATGAGTATGCAAGTGTTCACTTTAATAATACAACTACTTTTGCATATATTTGAGAAAAAATAGAACTGCACATTTAATGAAGCATAAGTATGAATATAATAAATAACTCTGTGTCCAAAACCAGTTTAGGAAAGAAATCCAGTTAAGTTACTCTGTATTCCTATAGAATGGATAACTGTGCAGATTTTGATGTTTATCATTTGCTCATCATTCTTCATAGTTTTATTGTGAATTCGTGTGTTCCTACTCAGATATCATCTTTTATGCTATTAAACTTTATAAACAGTATCCAATTGTATACACTCTATTGCAGCTTATTATTTTTGTAAATATGACGTATATATTTATCACTCATGTAGCTCCAAAATAGTCATCCAAAAATATATCCTATATTCTTTTCATAAGTAAAACAAATTTTATATTATCACAACCTTTTGTATTTGTTTCTATTGGAATGCCTGTCATGTGAGCTTTATTTTTAAATCATGAAACTTTACTGAGGTATAGTGTTCTCTGAAAGAAGAACTTTTTGTAAATTAATTCTGTTAATTAGAGCTTCTTCCCTTGCCTAACAAGCCTTTTCCTTAACTTACATAGTGGCTTGAAAGGATCTATCCCTGGGTTTTTCTCAGAAGTGTGCATCTAATTGTGGATGTGTGTGTGTGTGTGTGTGTATATATATATATATATATATATATATATATATATATATATATATATATATATATATATTGGGTTTTTCCCCCTCTGTTTTGTAAGCCAGAAAGCCAGCACTATCTTTTATCCTTGTTACATTTTATAATGATGAAAGTTTATTTCACTGAGTAATATTATTGTTGATATCCTTAGCCTATTATTAATCATCTCTGCTGTGACCAGTAAAAACAATCTTGTTTAGTATTATTTTGGTCCATAAAACTTAATAACTGAGTTATTTTTATTGTTGTTGGGCTGCCATCTCAAAAAGACAATTTGTAAAATCCCACAATTCTGTTAGAATTTCCTAGTCCGCTTAATGTAGAAATACTTTTTAAAGTATACTTTGATTTCTACTGCCAATTTTCTCCAGTGTGTATATACGTTTTGGAATTGAGATTGTATGCATCATATGTTGATGAAAACTTTCTTCAAAATATGTGATTATAATCTTATCTGTTACCATATAAGAAACATTATGTTTATGTCACATTCCTCCCTGATTCATTTAAGTCATTCATTTTGTGTGGGCCCCATACATACAGGGTAATTCAGGCCTACATAGGCTTTTGCAGTCTGCTGCTAGAATTTGTTCTCTTACACTTTCATTCCCTCTGTAATGTACTTTGTTCCCTTCTGTCTTCTCAGTCTCACAGCACTTTCCATTTCTTTTTGTTTATTTGCATTTTTAGGTCTCATGAACCACTTGGCCATATTCCCCTTAGCATTACTCAATCCCATATTTAGTAATCTATATTTGGCCCAAATAATCATAGCAATTGGTAAAATGGCTTTGACTCTTTTAGTCTCCTTAGTTTATAGTCTAGCTTGACAAATTTTCTGGGATATGTCAAAGACAGAAGATACTCTTATCATGAGTCTTATCTTGGCCAGGTTTAGGATAGAATGACCAGCATGAGAAAGGCACTTAATAAAGCAAGCTGTCTTCCATTAATCTTGTCTATGTGTCGCTCACAATATAAAAATATAAGGATGCTTATGGGACATTTTAACCTTTTGAGGCAATGGTATCTTTAATTCTGTAAAATATTGTTTATGTGTATTGATACATTTTTTCACTAAATATTGACTTATAATTTATAATGTTTTAGGTACTTTGCAAAGTTCTTGGGATGCAGCTGTCTCAAGAATCTCAATTCCCCCTAAAATTGTATTCTAAAGGATGTTAACAAGTGCTATTTGAAAATAAACAAAATTTGCTCCATGGGTAAATGGGTATGTGAAACCAGGTTTAATGGAGTCAATTAATTTTCTTATCTATAGAACTTCTCAAAGCCTTTAACTTATTTGACATCTAATTCTTATCATGAATGTCTAAAGGGGATTGGAACAGGCTTAGAAAGTGTGTCTCAATTTTTCATGACCAAGAAACCCTTTCTTTCATGATTGTCTCATTGAACTTATAATCCTCAGAATATACTTTGGGAAATACTAGTCCTGTGTATGCAAGGATCATATGGTGGGGTCAATGCTATAATGATTTGTTGTTTCTCTTTATCCTGGAAATACTTTTTGCTTTTAAATCTGTCTGATACTAACATAGCAAATTCCAGCCTTCCTAGGGTTACTGTTTCAATGGCAGATGTTTTTATATCCATTGACTTTCAACCTCTTTGAATCTTTTTATTTCAAATATGTTTCTTGTGCACAGCTTATAGTCATGCTCTACTAATGTAATAATTTTGGCAACCTCTGCCTTTTAAGTTATGGATTTATTCCATTAAAATTTAATATATTTATCAATGTGATTGTGTTGTATATGCAATTTTGCTATCTGTTTCCTATTTTTCCTATTTGTCCCTCTGTTCTTGGTTCTTCTATAATTCATATTTGTATAACTGCCTTTGTCTTTGTTTTCTACATAGAATGTTTTTAAATGACATTTATTGACTTGATTACTGAACTGTTCCATCCTCTGTGAACTTACCAGATTCCTCCAGGCAGTTTAATCTTTTTCTATTTTCTGTGCTACAAAATTGAAAAAAATCCAGAAATTTCTCATAGGCACTTGGGTTTACTGCCAAAAGACTCCTGGGATACCGCTGATACTTATACATGCTATGGGACATGTCAGCACACACAAAAGGGACACTGCCTCATTTTTCAGCATTATACCTACTTATAATGAGTTATGGGTTGTCATTAACAATGTTATACAATAGCTTTAGAAGGAAAATGTTACAAAAGTTGTCAGAGTGACTTGGATATTGTTGTATCATTTCCAACAGTGCCTGCCTATTTTGTTCATTCAATAGAATATCAGAATGGTCTCTGAACTCAAGGCATTAGTTTTATGATCCCCAAGGGTGCCATAAGTACCGAAAGTACCACAGTGGTGATGGTTAGAGTATCGTATTATAGGTTATTTAATTGTTTATGTGTCTTTTTCTTCATTAGCTGTTCCCTTCTCCCTCCCCCTCCCTCCCTCCCTCCCTTTCTCTCTCTCTCTCTCTCTCTCTCTCTCTCTCTCTCTCTCTCTCTCTCTCTCTCTCTCTCCACCCCAACCCTATTTTGCAGTGCTGCATGCATGCCAAGGAGGCAAGCACTATACCAGTGAGCTCTAGCCCTAACCCGTCTTAGATTGGTCTCTCTTTTAAGGAAAAGGCCAAGATCTTATTTCTGTATATCTCTATTGCCTTGCAAAGTATTTGACAAAAAGAAGGTATTTAAATGTTTGTATGGATTAATAAGTTAGTTTTATAAACTCAAGAAAATCTGATGAAATGTAAAACTAATGTACATATATCTTTCTTTCTAACACAGGGGAACCATAGCAGTAATATTCATATTGAAAATCTCAATGTCAGCACAGTACAGGGCATGGTATGGGATATTTGAGTATACACAAAAGGAACACTGAAACATTTTTGCACTGAGTGGAATTTGTACCCATATTTTTATTCTGAAATATAAAGAAATAGATAAGATTGTTTAGTAATGTTTCCATTGCATATTATCTAAGTCAAAGATCTGTGGGTAATTTTGAAAATATCCAATAACTAATCCTACCATCTATTCCTCAAGGTAGTCATGAACAAAATGTGTGTGTGTATGTGAGAGATGAATAGGTAGACAGATCGATAGAGCAAGACAGAGAGATACAGGAGGCAAAGGGAGGGGAGAGGAAGAGAGAGGAGAACAAAGAGAAGGGAGAATAAGCAAGCATAAAGTCCTAATGATGGAAAACCTTATATTCTCCCATAGTGACACTGCTTTATAAAATATTTATTAAAATATTTGTAAAATTAAATCTGTATAAAAAAGAGATGAAAAAAATCTGATATTTTGAGGAGATCCAAAAATGAAAAGAAGTATCTCTTAGCTTTACCAAGACAGTAGTTAGGATTCCTTAAACATTGAAAAATAGGAAACAATTTAAAATAAAAATTTACCCAGAAACTCTGACCTCCTCAAAACTTGGAGAGGATTTTATATATTTAAGGAAACTTAATATGTGTTGTCATTGAATAAAAAAGTCTTCTTTTTGCATGAATGATAATTCCTATTCTCAATGCTTTATTTAAGAACTCATTTTGGAATTGTAATATATATGTATAATTTGCCTCTCATAAGATATTATGATTTTATATTTCTCTTACTATCATTTAGAAATTAAAATTTAAGGAAGTCCTATAATGTCATTGTTTACCTTTTGTCCCTCTTGACATAGTAATTTTATTGAGTACAAAATTGTCATTTAAGTTAGTAAAATTGAATAGTTTAAACTAGTTAAATTGAACTGCTTTTAGTCTGGTCTCAGTGAAAGCATTACTGAGTTGTTGTCAGAATGCATTTACCAATACATTCAGGCAGGTCACAAAGGTGATTCATTGAATAATTTTATCTTTTACCCAAATTTCTCCTTCTGGCATATATATGAGTTCAGTTATTAAATTAACCATGGTACAGACATTGGAGAATTTCTAATAATGACTAAAAAAAATGTTTCATTGGAAAGAATGTAATGTGTTTTCTAAGTTTTCATCAGAAGCTATTTCTGCTTCATGTTTCATAAAAATCAAAGATCTCCAGTTATATCAAATGTGCAAAATATGCTACTCTGAGTTATGCCTAATATAACACAAGGCTGATTATATAAATTTAATAATAAAGTTATTTTCTTTGCATTTCAGTTCAACTTATTGCTATGATGTTTAACATGGGAAAGAGAAAGAGTGAAGCTAGAGAAAATAAATTCATGGCTAAATTGGATGTAAATTATCTCCTCAAAAATGAAAATTGGTACATACAATAATTTAAAAATCATTACAAATTCATGTTATGTGTTAACCATTTACTACCATGACAATTCTAACTATGAATTCTAGTATGCTAATGAGTTTTGAAAATAAAGCAGAAATATCAGAGACCTTAGATAGAATTTGCATATTCTGCAAAACATGCTACTTAGAGTTGTTAGACACAGAAATTAAGGAAAAGAAAATTGTTTCACATGTCTTGCAAGTAATTCAAATTTTATCTGATTTTTTGTCTTCTATATAATTTTTTACTATCTTTATCAAGTTATATTTGAAAAATAAAATTATGTATAGTTAAGTTAAATATCATGATGTTTGATATATCTATATGTTGTGAAGTCATCAACACAATCAGCTAATTAACATATTTGTGCTCTCATATTCCCTTACCAAAATTACTTAGAAATGGAAAATGTATTTTGAACAGATTTTTTTTTTGTTATTTTTAAATATACTATATATAGAAAATTTTCATGAATAACACAAAGGACTTTAAATGGCTTACCCAAATTTACCATGTATACACGTCACAATTTTGCTTTGTACAAGCAAATTCAATTGATTTTAAAATTTGATGTCAACAAGTGCTGGTGAGGAAATGCTTGCATACTATTTGTGGGAATTCAAAATAATTAGACATATATGGAAAACAGTACGGAGGTTTCTCAAAAACCTAAAAGTACAACTTCCATATGACCTGACAATCCCACTCATTTGATTTCATAAAGAAATCACTATTTCAAACAAACATCTAAACTCTGAAGTTCTTTGCATAACTATTCACAATAGCCAAGATATGGCAATAACCTAAGTAAGTACTTACCAATAAACACATAGATAACAAAAAATGTTACATATGAACAAAATGGAATATAAATCAGCCATTGAAATAATTAAATCCCATATTTTTTTTACTACGTGGATGGAACTGGAGATCAATACACTAAATAAAATAAACCAGGTACAGAAAGACAAGAAGCATTACATGATCTCATTCATATGTGGAATCTACAACAGTTGATTCCATAGAAACTTGAGAGTAGAATTGTATTTAAGAGATGCCGGGGGAAGGGATGGGAAAAATGTTCATCACAGGCTACTAAGTCATAGTTAGATTGAAGCAAGAAGTTCTGGTGTACTATTACATGGTGGGGTAACAGCATAAAATAATAATATATTGCACATTTCAAAAATCTAGAAGAAAGAAGGTTAAAAGTTTTTACCAAAAAGAAATGGTATGTGTTTGAGAAGTTATGTTTAATCTAATGTAAATCTTGCAAAGTATATGCATCTCGAAATATTGCATAGTACCTCATTGATATTTACAATCTTTATGATATTTATATCAGTTTAAAATAAATTTAACAATTGATCTCATTTGAAATTAATACCTAATTAACATACTAATGATAAGGTTAGAATTGCATGAAATGGAGAGGAAAAGGTAAAGCACAAAGGGTTTTTAAGGATATTCTCTCTCTTAATATAATGGTAGATAGGGCTGAGGATGTGGCTCAAGCAGTAATGCGCTTACCTGGCATATGTGGGGCACTGGGTTCGATCCTCAGCACCACATAAAAATAAAATAAAGATGTTGTGCCCACTGAAAAATAAATATTAAAAAATTCTCTCTCTGTCTCTCTCTCTTCTTTATCTCTTTAAAAAAATATAATGGTAGATATATGACATTATGTTTTGGCAAAACCCAAAGAGCTTTTCAACACAAAGAAGACATCTGATGAACAAATATAGACTTTAATAATAACATTTCCCTTATCGTGATTCATTAATCGTAAAAATGTGCCACACTAATACAATATATTAATAGGGGAAACTGTGGGTTCAGGGGGAAAGGATATATTAGAACTCTCTCTAATATTTAATTAGTTTTTCTGTAAAGATAAAACAATTCTAAAAACATAGTCTATTGATTCAAAGTAAAATTTACATTATATTTATAAAGTAGCTTCCTTTCTCCTTTCTGAATAAGTTATCAGTTTATTTCAATTTGTTCTTCAAACCATATAGCTGTTTAACTCTTCCCCTTGACATCCATCAGGTTTTGTTCTTTAACTCTTTAGTTCTGATATGTTCATGTGTATCTAAATCTATAAATCTATAAATGAAAGTGGAGAATGAGCTCCTTTGCTCTTTGCCTAGGCATTATAATGGTGATAGAATATGATCACCATTATAATGCCTTTACCCAGTGGATTTTCTATTTAGTATTTAGAATTCACTTTTTCAGAATTCAGGAGATCTGATGTATATCTTTCTGCTTGACCAGTCTTAAAACAAGTACTGTGCTAGTGAGGCTGATGGCATTAACAAGTCGAGATAATCTACTCACTGAAGTGGAGCTGAGGCAAGGCTTGGAATACAGAGTGGAATCCAGGGCATATTAAGAATGTGTATGCAGCAGGAAAAGGATAACCATGCTGAAGACTGAATCTAGGACCTTGTAAATGCTACACAAGCACTCTACCACTGAACTATACTCTGAGTCCTAAGAACACCATTTTCCTTCTTAGTGTCTATACACAAGTTATCCAAAGATTAACCTGTTTTACTATCATACTTTCTCTTTAAGGTTTTAATGACTATGTGATGAAAGTATTTTTCCTCATAACTCCCTAAAAATAATCATAAATGGAATATTATTCTGAATGAATATTATAAAATGAATTGCTTGGCGAATTGCTCCTAATTAACAAATATAGTAGGGTTACAGACAATGAAAGCATTCATTTATACTCATATAATATCTAAAAACTAGGAAAAAGAAAACTTTTAGACATTTTTTTTTTAAATTTACACGAAAGAGCAATTCACAGTAGTCTTCTCGTCTAAAAACAGGAATTTTAAAAGTATTTCACAATAATATGGCCTTTACCATGAATCCAGGACAGTACTGGGTAGGTTGAAAAAAATCTCTGTTATATTCATCTCTTCCATTCTGTGAGTTGATAATTTCAGATAATTCTTTCCTTCCTTCCTTCCTTCCTTCCTTCCTTCCTTCCTTCCTTCCTTCCTTCCTTCCTTCCTTTCCTCCTCCTCCTCCTCCTCCTCCTCCTCCTCCTCCTCCTCCTTCTTCTTCTTCTTCTTCTTTTTTAGTTTCCTTCTTTCTTTTCTTGGTGCCAGGGATTGAACCTCAGGGCACACAACCACTGAGCCACATCCTCAACCCTTTTTATATTTTATTTACAGACTGGGTCTTGCTAAGTGGCTTAGGGCCTCCCTAAGTTGCTGAGGCTGGCCTCAAGCTTGCAATTGTCCTGTCTCAGCCTCCCAAGCCACTTGGACACAGATATGTGCAACCACGCCAAGCCAGATATTTTAAACAGTGAATTTTTGTGTACCAGAGACAACTGAAAATGTGAGTATGAATAATTTATTATTGTTATAATTTTGAGCACTATATATTTATTATATGTATATGTGTGCATACGTATGTGCCCAAAAGCCAATTCTTGAGGATAACATAGTTACTTAAGTACCCCCCAAATTAAGTGTATCTGTGTAACTGATAATGAAAGCCCCCGGTAAAGAGCTATTGTTGAAGATCTGTGTTTGAAAACAGGCATTTTTAGGTATAATTACTTAGATGTCTGTTGTTAGAAATTCATTCATTGCAGAATATGGAAATTTCCCCTAAAGCCAAAGGTAAACTTCATTGATGAATTGGTGAGTATTTTCTTTCAGGAGATCCTACTTCTTTATACATTCAGGACATATTTAGAATAGAGAATTTGACTAGAGGTAGCATGTAGTACACACAACTTACAATCAGAAGACATGGCCTTCAACTTCAGTTCTACTATTGTTAAACTGTGATTTTTGAATACTTAAGGTATTTTAAAATTCATTGAATTTAACCCACTTGTTTTACAGTGGCTGAAAATGAAAATAATTGTAGCAATCTAACAACACATAATTAGGTGAAGAAAAAGAGGTTTAAATCAATAGAGATTTACATCCATTTGGTACTACCCAAATGATATTGGGATCACTTGAATTAAGGCTATTTTAATTGCCAATTCTCTACTACCATTTATAAACAAGCTCCTGGAAACAAGTGTCTATATAGCATGTCTTTACTTCATTACCTCCCATTTCTCCTTGACTCAGTCAGGTTTTCCTTCTGCTACCACTAGTCCAACAATACTGATTATCTTAGCTTTACAATGACTTCCTTCTTATACATTTCAGCAAATACTGTTCATACTACATTTTAATTGACCTCTCAACAGTATTGACCAAAATTCTTTACTCCTTCCCTTTGAAGCTCTTACATCAATTAGCTTCTGGTATACTGATTTTATGATTTGGACTCTGACTTCTCCATTTTATGATATTTGGGGAGTTTATCTACATTTAACTAATTTTTAATGTTGAGTTTCCTCAGGCCTTGAACCCCCTTTTAAGCTAAGACTTCAATTACTCCCCTATGTGTAGAGGATTAATTAATATCTTCACCAGACCTTGACCTCCACAGATGGGAAAATTGGATATAAGTCTCCATTTTTCTATCTTACAAGATAGAAAGTACATATCACAATTTTAGTATAAATAGTCATGTGCCGCTTAAACCCATGTTTTAGTCTATTATATAATTTAGTGATAACGTAAGATTATAATGTAACTGAAAATTCTTTTTACTATTTTTGCCACACTTTTTTTTAGATACATTTATATACAGAAACATAGTTATGTTAAAATTACTTACAATATTCAGTACAGTAACATGGTGTACAGATTTATAACCTAGGAGCAATAGCCTATACCATACAACATAGTTGTATGATAGGCAATATCATCTAGGTTTGTATAAGTACACACTATGATCTTTTCACAATAACAAAATTGCTTTGTGGATGAAATTGTCCAGTGATGTGAAGAAAAGAGAGAACATAGCTAATAACGGAATACTGGTAGAGGTTTATCTTAAAGTAACTAGAAATAAAAACCACTGTAAGAGCATATACCAACCAAGAAAGAAAGATAAAGAAAAATTTTGCTGAAATACATATCATATGTTTTAATGTAAAACCCTTACTAGTCTTAGAAAAATGATTATAAATGTAGTGTCATGGTTCAGACAGCTTTAAGTGATCAAATTATTTCTATTTAACTGTGAAAGCTGATGAATTTTTAATGTCAGACACAAAGGTTGTTAATTCTGCCCAAAATGCAGAATATTGGACATTCCCACTGGAAATTCAATGAGATAATACTGTTGACATTTTGTGTGCTAATCTCGATTTAATGTAGCCTTTTAAATGACAACTAGCAATCTCACAGAACACAGAATTTTAGAACACTTCCTAATAATGGGTGATATCTAAAATAAAACAAGACAGTGATTTTTTTTAATTTTTATGATGATGAATTTTTGCCTGTATGCATTTTGTATCTGTCCTTACATCTTAAAAATGAGTATATGAGAGAGTATGTGTATTCATCTGAATTTTAGTTTAGGAAAAATCAAGGTTGTTCAATAAAATTTTTTAAGGCTGACACTGCAGATAAATTGCTTATTTGCTTTATAGTGATATTTAATCCTAGGGGAGCAGAGGACACGAATTCAGATGCATTTTTATGTGATGATATCTTTGGTTGCGAATTCTTGCATTTGGAATTCATAATTACAATGTCCCTATACTTGAGGTTATTCTCAGCATTCAATCCTCTTGATAAATCTGTCTACACAAAACGGCAGCTGGTCCACTGGCAATTGAACTGCTTCTGGTGACATAATTTCATGATATTTTTTAGTCTCTGAAAGAGAGCAGCTGCCCAGGGCTTTGGAAACATTGTACATGGGGAACTTTGCTCACACTCTTTCTGGGGACAAGGAGGATGTGTGGGGTAAAAAACCATGGGCTATTTGCGAAGTAAACAATCATCTTATGGAAAATGTTCCTTTGATGATCTTAATTCCAATGCTTAGTAGATTCACAAGTTAGTTTCGTAAGAAAAAAAAAATTAATGAGTGCATATTGAGAAAGAAAAGTCAGACATATCCAAACTATTTTTCAGTTTAGTCCCCAAATCAGATGATAGAAGAAAAAGAACCAAATAAAATGGAAAGAAAAATACAGGTGTTCTGAAGGTAAAAGTTAGTACCCTAAACAAAATTAATTCTCATAATATACTTTCAGGCAAGGTGTTATAAAACTCTATTTCTCTTACACACTGGGGAGACAATTTGCATCCGACCTTGTAGTGGAGAAAATCCCTGATAAATTTAGGGCAGGAGGAATGGAATGTAAATCATAGAATTATTGCTCTAACCTATGCTATTTTGAACAACTTATAAACAATTCAGGCCACAGTTTGTCTTACCCAAGAAATAACATGCTTTCAATATCCCCTGAAAAATCCTGCCTTATTGGAAGTAGTCAAACAAGGGACAGATGGATACATTCTCTATAAAGTTCTTTATGGGACAGAGACAATTTTGTACTGACCTCAACCTAAATCGCTGAAAGACATGACTGCATGGAATCAAAGAGATTGAAAATAAATATAAAGAAGGAGAGAGAGAGAGAGAGAGAGAGAGAGAGAGAGAGAGAGAGAGAGAGAGAGACTATATGATGAAATCATTCTGTATAGTGATTATGGTGGTGAATTCATAAAACTACGCCTGTGATAACATGGCATAGGAGGATATGCAAACACTATTATTGTCATGTTGCTTGATTTTAATATTGCACTATAATTGGTAGCATTAGGATATCTGGGCCGAGGGGAACTGTATGATGGGTACACAGTACATCTCTGTACTAGCAACTTCCAGTGAATGTATAACTAGTTTAAAATAAAAACAAAAAAATATATAAAGACAAAAAAAAATAAGTGGAATTAAAAATAGTGAGACATCTTCCTACCACATTTCACTTGTTTATCTCAGTTCCCTAACTTTCTCCTCCCTAGCATTTCTCAATAGTCTTTTAATTATATATTCATTGGTTTCAATATTTGAAAAATATCTATTTATTGTTCATTTAACAGATACATGCAGAGAATCTACCAAATACCAATCCCTACTGTAGGCATTGAGGATACAGCAGAAAACAAATTATAAATGATCTCTGACAGAAAGATATTGTTTCTTCTCTCACAGCACTCATAGGGATGAAAAACAAGTAAATAGGTTAGAAGTGTAGCACAGCTCAGTGGTATAGCACATGCTTAGCCTTCATGAGGCTATGGCTTAATCCCCAGCACCCTTAAAAATATAATACATAAACAAAAGAGAAAATATCAAATAACTACTCATTTCTTAGAGATACTGAAGATGGTAATATAGTATAGAATATTAGATGGCTACTTAACATTGAGGTATAAAATTGTGTCCCTTTCCAGTGAGGTAACTTTTGGTCACACACCTCAATTATAGTCAGCCATGAGAAAATCTGGATGGTGAGGCCAGTACATTCTGGGCAGAAGGAAAAACAAGTATATCTTCCTTAAATTTGGGTAGAGGTTGCCATTTTCAATGATTAACAGGTAGCCAGTGTGTATAGAAGGGAGCAAGTGGAGAAACATAGTAAGAGAGCAACTCAGAGAGAAAAAAAACAGATTATATAGGGCTTTAAATGTCAGGTAAGCAATGTACTTGGAAAGCCTTTGGAGAATTTTGAAGTTTGAGTATAGTCTGATTTTGCTTACCATAGATGCAAATCTAGCAAACTTTGCTTATAACATAGTGCCTGATACATAGTTTACACTATTTTGATAAAATACTAATTTAATTAATGTACTATGCCTGTTTTAAATCTTCTGTGGGCTTTCCTTTCTATTTCTAAAGTGTGCATACATGTTCTAGGGCTGAAGCTTCTATAGTGGCCACAGAAAATTTTCTTCACTTCATGGTCATAGGCAGAATTTAGATGCATGTATAAAAATCCATTTCAAGTGGCACTAGACGGTGAACAACTGATAGTATTTCTGAGAGTGAGTCCTGCTAGAATGGAGCCAGTGAGAAATAACCTGGAAATGTCATAATTGGCTCTTTTATTGTACCCCTGGTAGCAAATGCTATATTCTAGAACTTCTGTAGTAATCGCCAGTTTCTTCCATTCTTGTTTACTGAGTTCCTGTTATGGTCCAAACAACTCCCTAGGAATGAGAAATGCAATGAATAATCATATTAATAAGGTATTGTTCTAGCTAGCCGGTGTTTCATGGGGAGGAGGCAGGCAGTGTATAAAAATAAAATTAAAATAAACAGAAACCACAAAAGAATTTTTCTGATAGTAATAAGTGCTTTTATAAAAATAAAACAAGATGATGCGGTAGTTACTGGGAGGGAACTATTTTAAATGAAGGAGTGTATGTATCTCCAGGAGGACCTCTATGAGGGACTATCTTTGAAGCTGAGAATACCTTAGATAAGGAATTCAGCTGTCCCACAAAATCTGCTGTAATGGTTAAAATGAAAGTGTAAGTAGAATCAAACTCTAAGCAGGGAACATTTATGTTCATGTTTTAAGCTCTCATCTAAGTCCCCTTTGATATGATTGAATGAGTATTGAGATACTACCAGATTAATAAGATTGTAAAACTATTCTTGCCCTTTATGTACAGAGGCAAGAAGCCTGGAAGAATCCCCTTGGTCAGCTCCTTCTGCAATTTGCTGCAGGGCACCCTTTTGTTATCTGTACCACCTTTTCCAGCTGTGACCATTTGCTTGAGGGAACTGAAATGAAGTGATGACTTCTGTAAAGTATATTCCAAATTCCTTTAAATACTACTAAGGAGAATGCATAAAATCCCCTAAATTAGCATTATTGAATAACATATGTATCAAAGAAAAGAAAAATGAAAATTCTGGTACACACATGTAATATTGAATCATCTTATTGCCATTTATTTATTTATTTATTTTTACTACCTTTGTTGTGTTTATTTATTTATTTTTATGTGGTGCTGAAGATCAAACCCAGTGCCTCACGTGTGCAAACAAGCACTCTACCGCTGAGCTATAACCCCATCCCCAGCCATTTTTTTCCTTTTATTTTAAGTTAACATCAGGGTTTGATTGCACTGGAAGTTTCAGCCAGCATAGTCCCCAAACAGGGAGATTTCTGGAGGAAGTAATGTGGCCTGTCAGAAAGAACATAGCTGAAGGGAGGCAGGACATGTAATTAAAGGATGATGAGGCCTAGGATCCATAAAAGGTGCCAAGTGAAAACAATGTACTGTACCTCTGCATCACAACTGAGTAAGGGTTGAGTTGGGTTGTCAAAAGGGAATCCAAAACACAGCCCACCATAAGCATTTTCCCAAATCTTCTAGAGACCTGGTATAAAATCAAGGAACTCTTTAATTAAGGAAAGAATGGAAGCAGAATGGAAATATATAGAATCAGAGAGACCATGATAGGCATTGAGAAAAATAGATATTGATAGAAAAATTGAGGAAATATGTAGGCGGATAAAGGGTAGATCTTTAATATTTATGTTATTCTAAGGTTATGTTTGACCAAAAGGCACTGAGAATGGTCTTACTGTGGACTTTATGTGAAGATGATTCAGTAACATTCCATCCCAAAAATTTTTCAAATGTTTGACTAATATGGTAAATGTCTTGGTAGTTCTGAGGATAATTAGGGAACTAAGAACGCTCTTTCCCTAAGGCAACTCACAGTCACATGGGACAGATAAACCAAAAGGCAGTTTCAATGCGCAGAGAAATATAATGGAAGATGTATAAGGGGTTATGGGAAGCTTACAGGAAGGAAAAAATGTTATTAGAAGAGTAGACATTTAAACTGGGGTATGAAAGTTGAGTGGAAATCAGCCAGTGTAGCAATGTGAATAATAAGTATATGCATGGGAATGTTGAGTGACGATATATTATTTTCTGGATGAGTGATGAATAAAGGATCTCATTCACCAATACCAGAATTTAGAGCCAAAATTGGTTATACAGAAGGGAACTAAATTCATTTCTATACATATTTTCATAACACCTTTGAAGGAAAGGAATCTCCTTGAATATTTTCAGAATAGCAAAGAATGGAGGCAAGTTCTTTGATTAAGGACCTAATCTTGTAGGAGATTATAACTTCTTTTAGATATATTGATAAAATCAGATTAGGGTTTATACCAATATTAGGGAGCTGATGTTTCACTTCAATTTAACTCTAAGAGTTGATGGTATAAGTAGTATAAGTATACATAAATGGAATGGGAGGGATAGCATTTGGTCAGAAACAACATTAGCCCCCCTAGCCTTGGAAGGTAAAGTGAAGATATCTTTCCTCATGCTTGGCACAGAAACAGTGGTGATTCTCATGCTAAATGGATCATATGAATTTAGATAATGAGCATTTCAAGATGATCACCATAACTGAGACAGGGCCTCTTCCCCTGGTTTATCAGCATAGTATCAAACTGGGATTATTTAAAACCCATGTCATCAGAAGTGGGGCTGAAATAATGACTGAGAGGGAATTTCCTCATAGCCAGGATAGGTTTGCGGAGCAGATTTACTTTTATTCAGACAAATAAGTTATATTTTGTGTAAAAAATGGTATAATTCATGCTAAATATAACATGCCTCTGATCTATTACAAGACTCAAATCAGTGAGAACATTGTATATATCCATACTTAAAATATACACAATCTTAGGAATGCTTTCATTAAAGTTAAGAGGTGGTATTATTTAGGTAGCAAACTAAGGGATGAAGGAGATGGAGGATACCTATGTAAATGAATCCCTGTCATCATGTACAAGACTAGTAGAAGAGAAAGGATGGCCTACGTAAGGAACTTCTATAAATGTGCTGAATGTGAAGTATTTCCAGTAGTATTTTGATAGTCAAAGCAGAAACATGGAAGAAAGAACTGAGTTGGAGAGTTATTACTTATCAACATATATATGGTAAAAAACAAAAATCAAAAATATATGAGACTGGGTATGGTGGTGCATGCCTGTAATTCCAGTGATTCTGGAAACTGAGGAAGGAGGATCACAAGTTCGACACCATCCTGTACAACTTACTAAGACTCTGTTTCAGAATTACAAACGGGTAGAAATATAGTTCAGTGGTAGAGCACTCCTGGTTTCAATACCCTGTACATATATATATATGTATGTATGTATGTATGTATGTATAAATAAATAAATAAGATAGCAACATGATTTTATTTAAAAGAAGAAGAGTTAAGACTCTAGAACAGAGGAGGATCCAACATGGTGGCGGGCGGGGAGGCAGCGCTTTCAGTACCTCCTCAATAACGGGGTCAGAGAGACGCATTGATATGCTTAGATTCTACCTCTGAGAAACTCCTAGCAAAATTCCACTGAAGAGAGACCAGCCAGGAATTAGTAGGATTTTTGGAAGGGGCAGTTTGCCCCAGACGAGTGAATCTCCGCCACGCGGCACAGAGGTCCAGACACGCCAGCCGCTGCCCACGCGACTCGGCGACCATCGGCCGCCTGCCCGCAGCCCCCACGACTGGGCGGCTAACCTCCGAGGCGCAGCTCAGCAGGAGTGGCACAGGGACTCTAGGAAGAGGTCTCTAGCCAAGCCTTCATGAAATAGCGAACCGGAAACTGAAACCAACCAGAGACAGACCAGTCCCACCCCTCCCTTCGGACACTCCAGCAAGGAGCCTGGGGCCCGCCATAGCAGAGAGGTGACGTCACCGGAGTTCGGCAGACGGAATTCCTTCCCAGCGGAATCCACTTTAGCAGGTGTGTAACTCCCACCCCCTCCAGATACAAGCAGCCAGGAAACCTCGGGAATCTCTCCGGGGGCGTGTCTGAAGGGAAGCAGAGAGGATTCCAGATCCCCAACTCCCCTTACCACCAGCGGCGACACCCAAGGTCTTAGCCGCCAGTTTCTGGGGGTGTGCCCACCAAAGGGGTCCGGAAAAATTAAACTGTTGGTTCCCAGATCACCGCACCACAGCACTGGGGCTTAGATGAATGACAGAGAGAGTGCTCAGTCGTTCGGGAAATAGGACACGCAGTGGGGCTGCAAGTGTAACCAGATCCTTGGAGAACTGCCTCCGGTGAACAGGACCTGGCTGGCTGGCTGGCAGGAGGAAGGAGGGGAGGGGCCTGAGAAGTGAAACAGCTCTGGACTAACAGGATTGGGAGACTCCCAGGAGCCGCCTTACAGGGATTGCTGTCGGTACATAGAGGGCAGAAGCTCGGCTCGGAGGGCACAGCTCCGCCTACTGGAAGAGAAGAAAATGGATCTCTAAGACTTCAATTTTTTTTTCTTTCTCTCTTCGTTCTTTTCTCCCCTTTTCCTTCTTTCTTTCTTTCCCGTTTCAAGTTTTATTGTTCTTTCCATTCTCCTCAAATCTATCTATCTCTCTCTCCTTCTTTCTTTTTAAGAGCACCTTCCTTCCCCTACCCCCCAACTTTCATCCCAAGCATTACGTCTTCCATTACGTGTAATTGTCTAAATGCAAATAGGTGAATGTCTCGAGGCTGTCTATAGGGCTCCTAAATACTTAGCTACTACCAACACCCTGATCCAATCGCCTGTTAATATCCCCCTTCAGTAGAGCAATCTTCTAAAGTAGCCAAGACATACTAACCCTCATACCATCATAGTACCTAACCTAAACATAAAGTCCTAATGACAAACAACAAATCACTATATGCATACAGAATCCGGAAGCCTTTTATGAATTGAATGAATCAGCTTTAAAGTACAATAAAGCCCAACATTTCTAGGCATAGTCTCCCACCACAAAGGAGAGACAACAGAGATATACAAAACCAAAACAAATTTATAGGAGAAAGCAGAAACACAGCAGTCAAACAGAGCTGGAAAGTAACGTGAACAACATGAAAAAACAAGGGGAAAAAGGATTACAAACAATGCAGGAAAACTTAAATCTACAGGAGGACCTAGAGGCATCAGAAAAAATGGTCAGAGAAAGAACTCAAGGCATACCTAACTCAGATGGAACGGAATATTAGAGAAGACATGAGACAGCAAGTCCAAGCAATGAAAGTATATTTTGAAAACAAATTAAATAAACAAATTCTAATGGCAAAGAACGAGCTCTACCAGGAGACAGAGATTTTTTAAAAAATCAAACAGTAATCCTAGAAATGCAGGAAACCATAAACCAAATTAAAAACTCAAATGAGACTATTACAAATAGACTAGATCAAGTAGAAGTCAGAACATCAGATAATGAAGACAAAGTTTATCAACTTGAAAAGAATATAGTCAACACAGAAAGGATGCTTAAAACTCATGAGCAATCTATCCAAGAGATATGGGATGTCATAAAAAAAAAAAAAAAAAAAAAAAAAAAAAAACTTGAGAGTCATTGGGATAGAAGAAGGTATAGAGGTTCAAACCAAAGGAATGGACAACCTATTAAATGAAATAATCCTAGAAAACTTCCCAGATATGAAAGATAGAATGGATTGCCAAATCCTGGAAGCCTACAGGACCCCAAACATTCAAAATCGTAATAGACCAACTCCAAGACACATAATTTTGAAGATATCTAACATAAAGAACAAGGAGAGAATATTAAAAGCTAGGAGAGAAAGGAGGCAGATTACATTCAGGGGTAAACCAATTAGGTTAACAGCTGATTTTTCATCACAGACGTTGAAAGCAAGAAGATCCTGGAACAATGTATTTCAAACACTGAAAAATAATGGATTCCAACCAAGAATACTGTATCCAGCAAAATTAAGCTTCAGATTTGACAATGAAATTAAAATATTTCACGATAAACAAAAGCTAAAAGAATTCACAGCCATAAAACCAGCACTGCAAGGCATTTTGAGCAAAATACTACAAGAAGAGGAATTGAAAAATACCAAAATACTACAAAATACTACAAGAAGAGGAATGAAAAAGGCAATATCACAACGGACACTACAGAAATACAGAAGATAATTAGAAAGTATTTTGAAACCCTATATTCCAATAAAATAGAAGATAGTGAAGATATCGATAAATTTCTTAAGTCATATGATCTGCCCAGATTGAGTCAGGAAGACACACACAATATAAAAGACCAATAACAAAGGAAGAAATAGAAGAAGCCATCAAAAGACTACCAACCAAGAAAATCCCTGGACAAGATAGGTATACAGCGGAGTTTTACAAAACCTTCAAAGAAGAATTAATACCAATACTTTTCAAGCTATTTCAAGAAATAGAAAAAGAAGGAGCTCTTCCAAATTCATTCTATGAGGCCAACATCACCCTGATCCTGAAACCAGACAAAGACACTCCAAAGAAAGAAAACTACAGACCAATATCTCTAATGAACTTAGATGCAAAAATTCTCAATAAAATCCTGGTGAATCGAATACAAAAGCATATCAAAAAAATTGTGCAACATGATCAAGTAGGATTCATCCCTGGCATGCAAGGCTGGTTCAATATACGGAATCAATAAATGTTATACACCACATCAATAGACTTAAAGATAAGAACCATATGATCATCTCGATAGATGCAGAAAAAGCATTCGACAAAGTACAGCATCCCTTTATGTTCAAAGCTCTAGAAAAACTAGGGATAACAGGAACTTACCTCAACATTGTGAAAGCTATATATGCTAAGCCTCAGACTAGCATTTTAAATGGAGAAAAACTGAAGGCATTCCCTCTAAAATCTGGAACAAGACAGGGATGCCCTCTCTCACCACTTCTATTCAATTTAGTTCTTGAAATAGTAGCCAGAGCAATTAGACAGACGAAAGAAATTAAAGGCATGAAAATAGGAAAAAAAGAGCTTAAATTATCACTATTTGCGAAAGACATGATTCTATACCTAGAAGACCCAAAAGGGTCTACAAAGAAACTACTAGAACTAATAAATGAATTCAGCAAAGTGGCAGGATATAAAATAAACATGCATAAATCAAAGGCATTCCTGTATATCAGCAACAAAACTTCTGAAATGGAAATGAGGACAACCACTCCATTCACAATATCCTCAAAAAAATAAAATAAAATACTTGGAAATCAACCTAACAAAAGAGGTGAAAGATTTATACAATGAAAACTACAGAACCCTAAAGAGAGAAATAGAAGATCTTAGAAGATGGAAAAATATACCCTGATCATGGATAGGCAAAACTAACATCATCAAAATGGTGATATTACCCAAAGTTCTCTACGGGTTTAATGCAATGCCAATCAAAATCCAAACGGCATTTCTTGTAGAAATAGATAAAGCAATCATGAAATTCATATGGGAAAACAAAAGACCCAGAATAGCAAAAGCAATTCTAATCAGGAAGTTTGAATCTGGAGGTATAGCGATACCAGATTTCAAACTGTGCTACAGAGCAATAGTAACAAAAACAGCATGGTACTGGTACCAAAACAGGCAGGTGAACCAATGGTACAGAATAGAGGACACAGAGACCAATCCACAAAATTACAACTTTCTTATATTTGATAAAGGGGCTAAAAGCATGCAATGGAGGAAGGATAGCATCTTCAACATATGGTGCTGGGAAAACTGGAAATCCATATGCAAGAAAATGAAGCTGAACCCCTTTCTCTCACCATGCACAAAAGTTAACTCAAAATGGATCAAAGAGCTTGATATCAAATCAGAGACTCTGTGCCTGATAGAATAAAAAGTTGGCTCCGATCCACATATTGTGGGGTCAGGCTTCAAATTCCTTAATATGACGCCCATAGCCCAATAGTTAATAACAAGAATAAACAAATGGGACTTACGTAAACTAAAAAGTTTTTTTCTCAGCAAGAGAAACAATAAGAGAGGTAAATAGGGAGCCTACATCCTGGGAACAAATTTTTACCCCTCACACTTCAGATAGAGCCCTAATATCCAGAATATAGAAAGAACTCAAAAAATTAAACAGTAAGATAACAAATAACCCAATCAACAAATGGGCCAAGGACCTGAACAGACACTTCTCAGAGGAGGACATACAATCAATCAACAAGTACATGAAAAAATGCTCACCATGTCTAGCAGTCAGAGAAATGCAAATCAAAACCACCCTAAGATACCATCTCACTCCAGTAAGATTGGCAGCTATTATGAAGTCAAACAACAAGTGCTGGCGAGGATGTTGGGAAAAGGGTACACTTGTACATTGCTGGTGGGACTGCAAATTG
Organism: Marmota flaviventris; assembly: GCF_047511675.1. NCBI lineage: Eukaryota > Metazoa > Chordata > Mammalia > Rodentia > Sciuridae > Marmota > Marmota flaviventris. Next base: position 127,472,690 of record NC_092518.1, read on the forward strand.
GTGCGGCCAATTTGGAAAGCAGTATGGAGATTCCTGGGAAAGCTGGGAATGGAACCACCATTTGACCCAGCTATCGCCCTTCTCGTACTATTCCCTGAGGACCTTAAAAGAGCGTACTATAGGGATACTGCCACATCAATGATCATAGCAGCACAATTCACAATAGCTAGACTGTGGATCCAACCTAGATGCCCTTCAATAGGTGAATGGGTAAAAAAAAAAATGTGGCATTTATACACAATGGAGTATTAAGCAGCACTAAAAAATGACAAAATCATGGCATTTGCAGGTAAATGGATGGCATTAGAGCACATTATGCTAAGTGAAGCTAGCCAATCCTTAAAAAACAAATGCCAAATGTCTTCTTTGATATAAGGAAAGCAGCTAAGAACAGAGCAGGGAGGAAAAATATGAGGAAAAGATTAACATTAAACAGAGACGAGTGGTGGGAGGGAAAGGGATAGAGAAGGGAAATTGTATGGAAATGGTAGGAGACCCTCAATGTTACACAAAATTACATATAAGAGGTTGTGAGGGGAAAGGGGGGAAAAACAAGGGAGAGAATTGAACAACAGCAGATGAGGTAGAGAGGGAAGATGGGAGGGGAGGGGGGATAGTAGGGGATAGGAAAGGTAGCAGAATACAACAGTCACTAATATGGCATTATGTAAAAATGTGGATGTGTAACCGATGTGATTCTGCAATTTGTATTTGGGGTAAAAATGGGAGTTCATAACCCACTTGAATCAAATGTATGAAAGATGATATGTCATGAGCTTTGTAATGTTTTGAACAACCAATAAAAAAAAAAGATTCTAGAACAAAATAAATAATACTTAATGCACAGTGGGGAAACCTGCAAAGGTGACAATGAGAGAGACACTAGAGGAATAAGAATCAAATCGGAAAATGTAGCATCATGTAAGATATTAATATTTTAAAGAAAGGGTGGTTTTAGATTACTCAACTTCTATAAAGGTCTAAACTAAGACAAAAATGAAGCCTGTTTTCCAGATTTAATAATTAGGATGAGTTTGGTAGACATGGCAAGTATAATTTTAATGTGGAGTTGAAGTCAAAGCCAAATTTACAGGATGATAGATTGCATAGGAATTGAAGAGATATAGAAAGAAGATATAGGTCAGTTTTCAAGAGTTTTTATGGGAAAACAATTTGAAGAAACAATAATATAAATTGAGAATGATGCAGGTTTCAAAATCATAGTATGGATACTGCATCTCCAGTATTTGTAACAAGATTACATTTTCCTACCTTAAAATTGAAATTTCCTAACTGAAAGTCATCATTTTGTGTAGTGAGATTATTGTACATACTGGAAAATTAAGGGAATATAGCAAGAACCTGCGTTGAATTTTATACTTGGTTTCACTGGAGGTGATGCATTTATTCAATCTAGATATTTGAGCACACCCCATATTCCAAGTACTGTGCCTGCTACTGATGAACCTGGAGAAGCCAAAGACAGTGTCCTCACTTTCATAAGTTCAAAGGCTGAGTGGTTCATACAGTTGTGTATCAGAGGTCATGGTTTCCATATACACCATATTTACTCACTATATTTAAACATGCTGGGCTTCAGTTCTGGCTAGTTGGAAGACAAAGCCAGAAGTCTACACACATTGATTTTAAGGTTATGAAATCCTGACAATATCTGGAGTACAGTCTAGTGCTTGTCTTAATTTTGATTCTCTAGCATATTTCAGTAAATTGATTTCTTAGCCTTAGTTTACAGAAGGTTTTAAGAAACTGAAGAAGCGATTAACAGAAGAACACAAGAACATTGAGGACTCTAGAAACTGTGGAACACTCTCTAACATGTCAGCAGTAATGGTGATCAATGGGAGAAAATCCAGAGTTGTCACATGCTAACTATGATATAGTAGCAGAGGTTTCATTTACAAGTACCCATGAACTACTCCACTGGTTCTTTCAGTTATATTTGAGGATAAAGAGTTTTTAGAGATCTGGGATTAGAATGTGCAGGATATAAGAGAACAAACCAACAAAACATGTTATTCTTATTATCTTAATTCCACTTGCATATAACCCCAGAAACAAGTTTCACAGATGTAAAAAAGTAACTACACAGCAAAGTAGAATCAAATAGACATTAGCAGGAGGTGCAAAGTAACTATGACAGTAAATAAAATGCATGATGTTATGTGGCATTTGCCTATATTGCAGGGATATAATTAATCCTTAAATTCTCATGATTCAGGTATAAAACATTGTACACAATTGGTGCCATGAAAATCTTTGCTACAGGAAGCAATTTTGGAGTATGGAACACTAGAATATATCTTCCCCAAATAGGAAGGATTGTTGACCTGAAGGTAATTAAGAAGCAGATACTACAAAGTTCTATGTCCTCCCTCTATTTGCCCAAAAGAGACATATACATTTACAAAGAACAAGGTACTTGCTCTGTCAACTAGCAAAAAGAACAAAGGCTAAAGGTTGAAGACAACTTCATATGACAGTTATTTGCATTTCCACAATTTGCAATACCTAAACACTCAAAATCCTATTCCATTGCCCTGTCACTTCAAAAATTCACTATTCTTTGATGAAGATGGTATGTAAACTGGATTTTGAAGCCATTTCCTTGAGAACTACTTATTCCCTGGGTGTCTCCCATGAATTTATGAAATACACATGTGAATACACTTCTGCTTTTTTTAGTCTTGCTAATCTATCTTTTGTTACATGGGTCCATTTCAACTAGAAATTTGTGAGTTGAAGAAAAAATTTTTTCTTCCCCTATAGGAGTAAATTGAATTAACCCAGAACAATGATATCAACGGGTTAATTTGGGAATGCTTTCTGACAAACACTTCAAGCACTGAAAGGATGTACTGTCCTAAGAAGACACCAGGAGGAGAGAAAGCAATGGATTGATTGTAACTGGGATGTGAGAAGCAAAAGGAAGCACTGCAGCTTGATAAGGCCCCTGAATACAATTTGAATTTATCTCAGAAAACTGCTACTTGACCTTAACATTTTAGAGCCTAAAAATATTTTTATATTTTTAACCTTTTCCTAGATTCCATTCATCTTTAAATCATGTCAAAATCATACTCATTTCTATTTGCATTTGTATTCCCTGGATAAAGTTCGATTCATAACACAGAATAAGAATCAGGACAAGTAATATTTAGAATATGAGTTTTGTATTTTCAAAGAGACTTATAGTTTTCAATTTAGAAAGTGTTCCTATGAGATGTTCATTTTTTACCTGATTTCCATTTATATTGGAGTTAAACTATTTTTCCTAATTCAGGTGAAAAATATTTAAGAGAATTTCCCTGCTCTTAATTTATTTTTTTCCTGAATCATGTATTTCGAATGTACATGGAGGGATAATACAGACCTGAATTTTCAAAAAACATCAATAACCTTATTAAGTATTTAATTTATAAATGCCTATTTTGAAAGATATTTTAAAATATTCAAGTACCTATTTATAGCAGCTCAAAAGATCAGCTATTTGAATAGGGAGATTTTTTAAAAATTTGATTTATTCATCTTTTTTCCTTTTTTAGTTATTCTTTTAGAATAATAGTTGGGGAAGTTTTTATCATCTTGTATAAGAATGCCCATATAGTTTCTTTTGAATTTATTTTCATAATAGAAATATTTAACTTGGTTATAAATTTGGAATTATACATTATTTTTCAGAAGTGCAACCCAATGCTTTACCATTATTTTATAAATAAACATTTCAACATATAAAAGCAAAGCAAAGAAACAAGCCAGCTCAAAGCGCCAATATTTTTTTGAAAGCTAACAAAAACACTTGAAATAAATTAACTTTTGCAGTCCCTTTCACATATATTTGAAAATTTAAACTCAATTCATTTTCCATTGTTATTATAACTTTGTTTTATTTACTTTGGCTCTAGTAATGATTTTTCATTTTGATAGTTTTATAGAACCAGCTGTTCTTGTATAGAAGGTGGGATTATAATCTTATGCTTCACTCTAAATGGAAAGCTTAATAACTATACATCTAAAGAAATATTGGCTGATAATTTCCAGAAGCTTGGTAACTTTAATTTACACATTTACATAATATTTTTATCCTATCTCTTACTAAAAATCTGTTTCCAAGACATTTTTCCAACAAAAATATTTACTATTGGGGCTGGAGTTGTGGCTCAGTGGTAGAGTGCTCGCCTAGCATGGGCAAGGCCCTGGGTTCAATCCTCAGCTCCACATAAAAATAAATCAATTAATTAAAGATATTGTGTTCAACTACAACTAAAAAGTATATATCTAAAAAAAATATTTACTACTGGCACTGTCACTAGAGCATTTTAAATTGAGATGTACAAATAGTACAAGCAAATGACTCTTGTAGAAATCTGCAACTAAACATGAAATCAGTGTCAGTTCTATAATAAGGTTTGGATACTACTCTGTTAGTCATAAAATGATATTATAATCACAACTGTGGATGAAAAATGCAAGTACCTTAAGTCTCATGTAACCTCAAATAAGAGTGGGAAGAAACAAATTGCTAACTAAAATGCACTTAAGTTTATTGGGGTAGAGGGTAATGTTGCCAAACCTTCATGACAATTTTCCTGTTAGCAGAGATTCATGAGAACACCCTTCAATGGTCCTTGTAAGCTTCAATACAGTGAGGGTCAGGGAGCCCTAATTGATTTGAAAGCTGGTTTACATTAAAGCTGTAATACAATGGCAAGCTTTTCAAGCATTTACTGAAAGCCTTCCTTCCTGTGTACTTGAAACTGGACATACTTTCCCTGCTCTTAATTTCAGTCATATTTTCCTTAAGTGGGAAAAAGCACCCTATCTTTCAAGTGATATAAGGAAGATGCAGTTGGAAACAATGTCCAAGATAGACAGTAAAAGGATTTCTCATGAACCCTTTTGAATCTCGATTCCTATCTTTCACAGGCTGAGCCACAGGTAGAGGATGGCTCTTGACATTTTTAAAATGTTGTGAGGCCCCTAATCCTTGTTTACCCACTCCTATAAATCTACTAGGATAGCAGGAAGAAATATGAACATATAGCCAAGCACAGAAAGTTTTAAAAAAAAAAATATCAATTAAGTGAACCTTTATATAGTATTAGATACAAGATATTTCCCCTTTTGGCCTAGTTTTGAGCTTTGCAATTGGGGCTGTGAGCTTTGTATTGTCACTTCTATTTAATCCCTTCATGAATCTTTCACCAGAAATGAACTCGTTTTAAGATGAAGTGGTGAATTAATGTTGTTATATAATCCAACAAAGACATCTAATTTGAGAGTATGTCAATTAGAATGTGGCAGGGCCTCTGGCCCTTTGAATCAAAATATCAATCTGCTGTTGTATAATTTTTTTTGTCCTCACATGCCTTTCACTGAAAAGACTCTATTGTTAACTCCCTTTATATCAGAGGTCAACATGTTGTGCTCTACAATTTTCATACAGCAAAATTAAAGGCAAAATGAGAGTTTAGTTCTGGAATCCCAATCATGGACCCGTAGATGCCCACGAGTGGGCTGTTGTTTCCTGTGAGACCAACAAGCTGATATATACAGCAGTGGTAAATAACATCCATGAGCTTGATGCTAATTGGAGCTTTTTAAAATGTACTACAGGACATGTACCAAAGCTACTGAGGTAAGCATGGGGTTTTCTATGGGACTGAAGTTGTCTAAAAATAAATTTTAAATTGGAAAGTGTGACCACATCAAAATCAATATTTGCAAAAGTGGTTTAAAAAATTACTGTACCAACTTTTTTTGTGCTAGTTTCTCAGTATGATATGTGGTTGGTTTTCTGATTGAAATAACCAAGTAATAGTGTATGTTATAGATTGATATTTGAAATTAGTCATCTCAATATAGGGCCCTGATTAAAGAACCTCTTCTGCAGCTAGAATGAAGGTAGACATGGGTGTCTGTATATATAAAGATAGGGGGAACAAAGTCTAATGAGCAAAGTAGAACAAGGCAATTCCTGCATCCTACTCTCATGGAGAGGGGTTCTTATGCAAGAGGAAAGACATACCATTCTCAAAAGACCCTGTTATCACATTAGTGTCAGTTCCCTACTACCATTAGGATATTATTAAAACAATCTTAACTTTCCTTTGCTATCCATGTTGGCATGGATATGCTTTTCCTCAAAGGATAAAGTACAGAAAATTATTACTAAATAATAAGTCTTAGAAGCAATCAGAGAAATCAGGTGCATTACAGCCATGTGAATAGGGATACCAAAGGAAGTTGCCTTTTCAAGAAAACTAATGACGGTCAGAGCCTATTGGGAAAAGATCTTCAACATACCTGAGCAAATAAACTGTTAACTTAGACTTTATTTCCACTACATATATCTTTAACCAATGATGGTAAAGAAAAGCATTCTAAGAAAGAGAAAAGTTTAGACAATTTATCGTGAACATAGTAATGCCTCAAGAAATGGTGAGATACAATTCTCAGGTTGAAAAATAATGCTGTTAGATAAAATTCTAGTTCTGTGGATGAAATAAATAGCAATACAAAATGCACATGTGTAGGTAAATAAACAACTTTAAGAATTTGCCAAATATGTTAAATATTTACTGTATTAAGCAAAAATACAAAAATATTCTCTCAATTTCACAGCACATGTGGAAATAAAACATAGAATAGCAAAAACACAGAGGATAGAAAGAAGTGTAAATGCAATTACTATATTTCCGCTATTGTTCTTGAAGGATTTTTTTTTGGTGTGTGCCACCATGCCTGACTTGAAGAGATTTTTAAGCAAAGTATGATAACTTAAAAGTACACAGGTAAATGGATGTAGTTGGAGAATATAATGCTAAGTGAAGTAGGCCAATCCCCCCCAAACAAATGCTGAATGTTTCCTCTGATATGTGAATGCTGATCCATAATGGGGATGGGTGGGTGGGGAGCATGGGAGGAATGGAGGAACTCTAGATAGGGCAAATGGGAGAGATGGGAAGGGAGAGGGAAGGGGGTTAGGAAAGATGGTGGAATGCAATGGACATCATTACTCTAAGTACATATATGAAGACGCGAATGTTGAGATTCTACGTTTTGTACAACCTGAGATATGTGAAATTGTGCTGTATATGTGTAATATGAATTCAAATGCATTCTACTGTCCTGTATAACAAATTAAAATAAATTTTCAAAAATGGAAAAATGCACATTGAAATTCATAGAACAACCAATAAAATAAAATTAACAGGAACATCTAAGAAGTTCTAAGAGCAGATAAAATGAAATAATAACAAAACAAAGAGCTGGACATGGTGGTACACACCTGTAATCCCAGTGGCTTGGGAGGCTAAGGCAGGAGGATTTCAAGTTCAAAGCCAGCCTCAGCAATGGCGAGGCACTAAGCAACTCAGTGAAACCCTGTCTCTAAATGAAATACAAAATAGGGCTGGGGATATGGCTCAGTGGTTGAGTGCCCCTGAGTTTAATCCCTGGTACCTGCCCCTTGCCAAAAAAAAGAATTCATCCAAAAACAGGCAGCAAACAAAGGATCAAAGGAACAACAGATTCAATCAGAATAAGAGTGGGAAGAAACAAATTGCTAACTAAAATCCACTTAAGTTTATTGGGGTAGAGGATAATGTTGCCAAACCTTCATGACAATTTTCTAATTGTAAAATTAGAAAGAAAATCGCAATAAATGGCATAATTTAATTTAAATTATAAATTTAGAAATTTTATAAATAAAAATGAACTAAACAATCTTATAAGATGTAGATGTTCAACTTGATAAAATATTAAATTATATTACAAAAACAATCTAAATATAAATGCACAGTAAGGTTGAAAATAAGGGTGTATAAATATTATTTCATGTAAATTTCAAGATGATGACTATTTCAAAAGTGTACTCTGATTGCAACCAAGTTATAGTAAATATCAATTACAGTGAATATTGAGGAAATCCCACTTGAAGAAAAGTGTGAAAGATGATATATCAAGAACTATGTAATGTTTTGAACAACCAACAATAAAAAAAAATAAAATAAAAAAAAAATAAATAAAAATTATAAGCATACTTCTGAACAAACATGAGTCAAAGAATACACAAAAAAGTTGCAAATGAATGGTAACAAGATGAAGTATATGAAAATTTGGGATACAGCTAAAGCAGTAGTTCTGAGATAATAATTTAAATAACTTCAAATGAGTATATTAGAAAAGAATAAAAGTTATAATATCTATGACTTATTCTTCCCATTTGAAAGACCTAGCTTTGAAAGCCATACCCCAAGGGGAGTTCACACACACTCACAGATTCTCCTTTCAAACTTTCTTGAGAAAGGATGGAGACATGACAGAGATAACAAAAACCTCCTTTGTGGTGCAGGCCAGAGAAGATAGCAGGTGTGAGGCTCCTTATGATTCCTCTTCCCCTGTAACTCTATGGAACAAAGGTTTCAAATCACTAGGGAAACTGCGATATTCCCTGTTACTCTCAGGCACAGATGAAGACTAATTGAAGCTGCAAGACGGGAACAGAAAAAAAAAAAAAAAAAAGAAAGAAAAAAACCTACACCTAGGGGAAAGGCAGGGACATTTCCTTGGCCCAGTATAATAGACAATCTACTGCTGGTGAAGTAATAGGATTGATAAGAAGGATGTACAGAAGGATCAAGGGAGACACTGGACCTGCCTAAAACTGAGACGGATCTGCAACAATAAAGAACACACTCTGTCCTCTATCAGGAGCCTTGGCAGCTTGAAGTAACAAGTAATAACACTCTTCTAGGAGAAAGTGAAGAGAAATTTGCAGCTGAACATGGAATAGACATTAAAAAAAAGGAAAACAAAAAGTGAAATAGGAAAGCAGCTTGCACCTTAAATATTTTATATTTAAATAGCCCTAGAAAATTTTGAAGACTCAACAATAAAACTCTGCTCACCTCAACTACACAGTAATTCACAATGAAGGCGAGGAAAAATAAAAATATGCATGTTACCGGATATGCATATTATGTTCCTTAGTTTCTACTGTCCTGAACAAAATGTGCAACATTTATTCAAAATTATGAAAATAAGTTAAAATAAAACAATTGGTACAAGTACTCTGGAAAGCAGTATGGAGATTCCTCAAAAAATTAGTAATGGGGGACTGGGGTTGTAGCTCACTGGTAGAGTACTCGCCTAGCATGTGTGAGGCACTGGTTTAGATTCTAAGCACCACATATAAATAAATAAACAAAGGTATTTTGTCCATCTATAACTAAAAATATTTTTAAATCTAAGAATGAAATCACCATTTGACCCAGTTATCCCACTCTTCAGTATATATTGAAAGGATTTAACATCAGCATACCACAGTGACACAGCCATCATCATTCTTTATAGCACAATAGCTAAGATGTGGAGCCAACCTTGGTTCACTAAGTGAAATAACTTAATCCACAAAAACTAAAGGTTTAATATTCTCTTTGATATTTGGATGCTAAACCACAATAAGGTGCATGGGAGAATAGAAGTTTATTGAATTATACAAAGGGGAATAAAAGGAAGGGAGGGGAAATGGGAAAAGGAAAAACAGTGGAATAAATCAGACATAAATTTCCTATGTAGACATATGAACACACAACCAGTGTAACTCCACATTATGTACATCCACAAGACTGGGACCTAAATAGAATAAAATATACTCCATGTTTGTATAAGTATGTCAAAATAGACTCTACCATCATGTATAAATAAAAAGAACAAACAAAAATTTAAAAACAGGATCAATGAAATAAGAAATTAACAGCCGTAAAATAGATATGATTCAGTTGTTGAATCTGTCAAATTGGAAAGTTAATAATTAAGTATCTGATTAACATCAATATGTTAAAAAAATGAACTAGTGAAAAGATGAACTATATGAATCATTATATGGGAGATTATAATAGAGATATGGAAAGTATAAGAAGTAATCAATTGTAAATAGTCAATATACAAAATATAAAGAAACTCATATAACTCAATAGAAATAATAATAATAATAAGTCCAAAGGACCTTAATGGACAGTTTTCCTAAGAAAACATAAAATGGCCAACAGGTATATGAATAGGTTCTTGATATCACTAGTTATAAAAGAAATGCAAATCAAACCAACAAAGAAATTTTATCTCATGCCTATTAAGATGGCTATTATGGGAGAAGTGGAGAGAAAGGGAATATACTGGGAATTGAAACATAAAATACTATATTATATGCATCTATGAGTATGTCAAAATGAACCCCACTATTATACAACTATAATGCACTATTTTTTAAAAAATTATAAAAAAATTTTTAAAATGACAAAAGGTAACAAGTGTAAGTAAGGGTGTAGGAAAAAGGAAGCTCTTGCACACTATTGGAGGGGATGTAGTACACCCATGTGAAAAATACTATGGAAGTTTCTAAAGGAATATAAAAAAGAACCACCATATGACTCAATAATTCTGCTTCTGGATATGTACAAAAAGGAAATAAAATAAGTATGTTGAAGAGTTATCTATGCTCCCCTGTTCACTGCAGTGTTATTTATAATTGGCAAGATAAGAAATCAACCTAAGTGTCCATCACCATATGAATGGGTAAGGAACCTATCATATGTATATACAAATGCAATATTATTCATCATTTTTGGAAAAGGACTCTAGCCAGGTATGGTGGTGCACACCTGTAATCCCAATGGCTCAGAAGCCTGAGGCAGAGGGATTGCGAGTTTTCTGCCAGCCTCAGCAACTTAGCAAGACCCTAAGCAACTTAGTGAGACACTGTCTCAAAATAAAAAAAAAAAAAAGGTCTGGGAACATAGTTCAGTTGGAAAGCACCTCTGGGTTTCATCCCCTGTATCCCCTTTCATAAAAAAAGGACTCTAAAAATGTAGCTCAGTGATATATCATGTGGTTAGGAAGGAAGCAAGGAAAGAAAGAAAGAAACATTGCCATCAGTGACAACATGAATAAATCTGGAGGACTGGGGGACATTATGCTAAGTCAAATAAACCAAACATAGAAATACAGATACACGTGATGTCTCTTATATATGAAAATTGAAAAAAAAATAAGTGGAATGTACAGACATAGGGAATAAAATGTGATTATGGGGAGGGGATAGGAAATAGGTGCAGTTCAAAGAATACCAAGTAGCAGGTAAATAAAATGAACAAATTAGGAGCTAATCTATAAAAATACTGTAGTGAACTTGGAGTTTTTCTTAAAACAGTAGATCTTAGGTGATCTTACCACAAAATATGGGTAACTATGTGAGATCATGAATGTTAATTTCCTGACTATGTTGACTTTTTAACTAGGTATATGTATATCAAAATATAATTTTGTGTACTCTAAATATATATAATATATAAGGAAAATAATTAAGTCGAAATGGAGGGTAAAAAAGCACAATAAAATAGATGAAAATCTCTGAAAAGGTAAGTGGTAGAATTAATGATGGTAATGAAAGAATCAGTGAACTTGATGATAGGGCAACAGAAATTACCAAGAAGTAAATACAGAAAGGGAAAAAAATAGTGAGAAAAAAGAGAACAAAACAAAGTAACCAAAAACTGTGAAAAATAGTCAATGGACTGAAATATATGTGATTTGTATCTCATAAGGAGAGAATAATTATGGAACAGGACAGAAGAAACAAATGAAGAGAAAATGAGGAATTGCCAAATCTGATAGAACAAAAAGTATCCAAGAAGTTCAGAGAATACAAAAATCAAGTACAACAAGACATAGCAAACTGCTAAGAAACAAATGACAAAACTAAAGTGTTCACTGGATATAAAACAAACACTATGACATTTGAAAGAATTGAGTAATATAGTTTCTCTGACCAAATCAGAATTAAAGTAGAATGGATAACAGGACAAATATTCAAATATTTGGATATTAAATAAGTAACTGTGGACCAAAGAGAAAATTAAAAATAAAGTAGAAAATATTTTAACTTAAATGAAAATCAAAACATCAAATTATGCAGAGGCAACTAAAGGTCTTAAATGGTTTTTTTTTCTGCCATGAGAATTGAACCTAGGGACACTCTACCACTGAGTTATATTCCTCAGACTTTTCTTTTTTGATTTTTAATTTTTATTTTGAGACAGTGTCTTGCTAAGATGGTCAGGTTGACTTCAAACTTGAAATCCTCATCTCTCAGCCTCCCAACTCGCTGGTATTACAGGCATATGCCAATATGCCTGGCCTTAAATGGAATTTTTAAGTATAAACACTTATATTAGAAGGTAAGGAATGTCTTGGGGCTGGGGCTATAGCTCAGTGGTACAGCACTTGTCTAGCACATGTGACACACTAGGTTTGACTATTAGCACCATATAAAAGTAAATAAAATAAAGGTATTGTGTTAATCTACAACTAAAAATATGAAAAAAAGAAAGTAAGAAATGTCTTAAATCAATTATGTAAGTTTTCAATTTAATACAAAAATACATTAAATTTAAAACCAAAGAAAGCAGACAAATGGAAATGATAAAAAGTAGAGGTAAACAAATTGAAAACAAAATAATATACAGAAAAAAACAATGAAAACTAAAAGCAGATACTTTGAGAAACAATAAAATTTATAAATCTTTATTCATATAAACTAAGGAAAAAAGTCAATACACGTTACAAAAATTAAAAATGAAATATGGTACACTGTAGGCCATGCATACTATAAATAGAATAGAATTTCCTCAGTTTGTCCAAAATTTATGTACAATTAACATTGAACTAATTATGAAAAATTAAACCCTTTTACTTTAAGTTAAAAACATGACAAGGAAGTCTTTTTTTCACGTATTTGTGCAAACTACTACTATCAATCTATAAAATAGAAAATAAAAGTCTTAGGGCTGGGGTTGTGGTTCAGAGGTAGAGAGCTCACCTAGCACGTACGAGGCCCTGGGTTCGATCCGCAGCAACACATAAAAATAAATAAATAAATAAAGGTATTGTGCACAACTAAAAAATAAATATTTAAAAAAAAAGAAAATGAAAACTTAAAGAATGGTAGAAGTAAATCTCTCGTCACTCCTAGAAAAAAAAAAAAAAAGAATTTAAAACACACTGGTGTTTAATTTAGCAAATTGGCACAATGTAGAGTCAATATGAAGTTTTTATTTTTACTTCTATGTATTAGCAACAAACATTTGGAACATGAAACTAATATCATTACCATGTATAAATAAAAAGAACAAATAAAAATATCAAATACCTATGTCTAGTGAAGAATGTATGTTAGTACAGTACAAACTACACAATATTGCTAAGCGACATTAAATAAAATAAAACAAATACAGAAAATTTCCATGAACCGATCATCTCAGTATCATTCGGCTGACACTCTTCCTAAATAGGTCTAGAGTTTGATGCACTCCTTATCACAAATTTAGTTTTTAAAATTATATGAAACAAAAAAGATCTAACAAAGAAAACAAACTTGATAAGGAAAATAGATATGAAGGATTCAAGCAATCAACATTTCAAGGATAACTCTAGAGTGAAAGTAACCAAAACATTGTGGTGTTGATGAAGGGAAAAATAATTTAAAAAGGAATATAATAGGGAATTCAGAAACACACACACACACACACACACACACACACGTGCGCGCACACACATAGTCCAGTGATTTTGAACCAAGATGCCAAATCAATTCAATGGATTGTTGTGTATTTTTTAAAAAATAATAATAAAATCAATAAATAAAGGAATTGTGCTTGGAAATTCCAAGTGCATATGGGAAAAAGTCCATATTTAAAAAGGAACATAATAGGGAGAATGTCAGTCTCAATCCTTACACAAAATTAACTTGAATTGGATTGTAGAGTGCAATGTTAAATCCAGAAGTATCAATCTCACAGAAGGAAATATTTGAAAATGTTTTGTGAACTTAGGGAAGTAATATATATCTAAGAGCATCATTTCCCCACACATGCACACATTAATCAACACGCACATATTAAACATTAGAGATATAAATGATTACTGGAACTTCAAAAAAATTAAAGGTATCTTTTCATCAAAAAATCCTATTAAAAATGAATGGATAAAGAAACTATATTATATATACATAATGGAATATTACTCAGCATTAAAACAGAGTAAAATTATGGCATTTTCAGGTAAATGAATAGAGTTGGAGAATATCATGCTAAGCGAAGTAAGCCAACCCCCAAAAAACCAAAGACCAAATGTTCTGTCTCTTATAAGTGGATGCTGATCCATAATGGGGGGTGGTGTGGGGAAAATGTAGGAGCTTTTATTGGACAAAGGGGAGGGAGTGGGTATGGGGGCAGGAAAGATGGTGGAATGAGATGGATACCACGACCATAGGTACATGTATGACTGCACATATGGTGCAACTCTACATGGTGTACAACCAGAGAAATGAAAAGTTGTGCATCAATTGTGTATGATGAATCAAAATGCATTCTGCTGTCATGTAAAATTACAATAAACTTTAAAAAAAGACCCTATTAAGAAAATAAGTAGGGAAATAAAAATTACAAAAAAAGCTTTAGGTGCAAAACTCGGTCCAAACTTCTGTTATAGGAGATTTGGCCAACCCTAGCATGGCTTCTAATATCATAAGGTCACATCCCATAGATGAAATTAACTCCCCTCTGAGTTCCTATCTGAAGTAAACCTCTGGGCTGTGGGAAAAAAAAAAAATGTGCTGTTTGTTATAGCCAACACCAGAGGGCATGGTCTTGTACCCACCCTTTCTTAGAGCATTTACTAAAAAGGGCTTATAATTGTTAATTTTTTCTGTCCCTTTGAGATGTGTATGTATCTCTTACAACTCAGGAATGTCTTTATCTAAGACCTGAAAGCTAGTCCTTTGAAGTATAATCATCAGAAAGGATAGGGCCTCTTCCTCCCACTCTTTTGAGGGGATAGAATCCTAACTAGCTAATAGAGATAATCCTAACTTATAGCTGGTAAAGATAAATGACTTAGTGCATTTACACTGATCCCTTTGTAATTCTACACTTCCCTGACTTTGCTTAAACCCCCATTCACTTTCTGCCTGCTCTTGCATTCTACCTTTATGCTGTCCACTCACCTATGTACAAGATGTAATGGAACTCAGCTCTTTCCCCTACAGTTACACTTACTGAATAAAATCTATTTTCACCTCACTAATGTCAAGCTTTGTTTATTGTTGAAAAAAGTCATAGATTGAGAAAAAAATATTTTCAATACAAAATGTTTAGTGTCCTGCTATATGAAAAACAAAAGACAATACATAGATTCTTGCAAAACAACAATACATGCCATCTGCCCTCTGTATCCATGAGTTCAAGAACCTTGGATTCAACTAACTGTGAATTAAAGATATTTTTTTTCAAAACATGTTTACCTATACTGAAAGTGTACAGACCTTGTACTTCTCATTGTTTCATAAGCAATACAGTATAGCAATTATGGAATGTCACATTATATTAGTTATGTAAGTGATCTACAGATGATTTAAAGCATATGGTAGGAAGTACCTAAGTTGTATGCAAACACTATGCAGTGTTATATAAGACATTTGAATATACAGGATTTTGGTATCCATGGGGAAACCTAGAAACAATTCCCCACAGATATCAAGGAACAACTGTGCATGCATTTGTGTATATGCTGTGTGTTTACACAAATAAAGACCAATAAAGTGTTTGATAATGTGCTGAATATAATTAGTAATCAGGGATATGCAATATAAAATTCTAATGAGATAAAATTTCACATTCAATATATTGGCTATAATAAAAAAATTACTACATCAAATTTTGGCAAGGATGTGCATTTCTAGTCGGAGTATAAATTGATTGGTACAGCCACTTAGAAAACAGTTTGACAATTTCTTATTAAGTTTAAACACACATTTGCACTATATTCACCAACTCCATTCCTAGATATTTATCTAAAAGAAATGAAAACAGGTGTCTGCAAGCTTGTCTCTAATAGTCCCAAACTGGAAGCCACCTACATATACAACAGGAGTATGGCTACTCAGATTGAGATATACAATGAAGTACTTCTTTGTCATCAAAAGGAATGAAATAGAGATGAGTGCAACAAAATAGATACATTTTCAAAATCATGATCTTAAGTGCAAAAAGCCATCCATAAGTTAATCTTTTATGAATAAATTTATATAAAATACAAAAAGACTCAAAGTAATATTTGGTGAAACAGGTCAATGAGTGATTATTACCTCTGGAAGAATGATGTTGACATTGGTTTGGCAGAGATAGGAGAGAATTCCCTGGGATGGTAGAAATGATCTATACTTTGGAATGGTAGTCATGGGAGTTCAAAAAGTTGTCAAAAATCATTGAACAAAAGACTTAAGATTATTGCATTTTATTGGCTACAAATTATGCCCTAATTGAAATAAAGTTGAAATATGTAATTAGCATATAATTTTAAAAATAAAATAAGTGATTAGGTATAATGACTTTTTCCTACTTACTAAATCTTTTACAATGGTCGTATGTGTTGAAGTGTGGAGCACAGTAAAAACCTTAAAAAAGAACAAAACCTTATTTTGCAAAATATCCCATTGCTCAAAAATACCATACATTGCTTAAGATTAAATTTCATTGTCTACTTTTGTGATCAACATAATCTAGTATAACTTTAAAGTTGAGAGTCTTGAATAAGTTCTAAATATTCTTGTTTGTTGAATAGAATAAAATACACTTAATAAATACTAAGTGAATGTATGGATCAAATAAGATTATAATAACTGCTTACATACTGAGTGCTTATAATGAGCTGGCTTCTTAAGTGATTTACAGATGTTAACTACTTCAATATTTTGAGGTAGATACTATATTCCTACTGATGAAGAAACTGCAATATGCTGATGTTAGCTAAATTTCCCAAGGTTGTAAGCCCTTAAAGTGAATTGACAGTTTTTATTTTCAGTTAGTACCTCATATGTACTTTACTACTATATGGCACTGAAATACAATGCATCCAACACCAAATGATACAACATACATTAGTGATATTTATTACATGTTTAGAAAATTTTTATTTTATTTAAATATTTATTTTTAGTTATAGGTGGACACAATATCTTTATTTTATTTTATGTGGTGCTAAGGATTGAACCGAATGCCTCATGCATGCTATGTGAGTGTTCTACCTCTGAGGCACAACTGCAGCCCTAGAAAAATTTTATTTTTATGTTCATTTTAACATATACTGAGCAAACAGTTATCCTGAATCAGGCAAAGTAGCTGGATTTTAGGTAAAGATATTAGCTCCTGCAGAAAATCTACAATCCCAATTCAAAGGCATATTTGCAGTATCTGCAGAGTGCCATGAAAGCATAGACAATGCATTTGTAACTGTTTGACCCTGCTTATAAGTTGATAATTACTCTTAGCCATAATGGGTGAGTACATTGGGTTGGGGAGATGAACAATTGTAAGTACAGAGGAAAACACATGCAGAGGCAAAGACATGAAAAAGAGAACTTAAAGGAGTCCTGTATTTATTATAAAGGAAACAAAAGATAGGTTAGGGTCAGATTATAGAAAGCCTTGAACACATAATATATTCAGGTATATAGGTATTATTTTTCTTAAAAATTCTTCTTTCAAGGGAAAACTTATGCAGGGCCCAATACATAAAATAGATCAAAGAAGTACTCTGGTTGAAGAGGAGACAAGGGCACCTGTAGCACCACTTTATTAGATGCTTGAATATTTCCTCACCCAACTCCATCAATTTTGCTTGTCTTGGAATAAAATATTTCATCTTCTATGCCTCAAAGAACTCATCTGTTATGAGCCAGAATAAATGTCATCTCCTTTGTGGAACTATAGGCCTTTCAACAAGAACACTTGAAAAACAGTGCTGTGGGTAATGGAAAGTTATAGAAGAGTTTTAAATAGGTTAAAAGATTCAGTCAGCACAATCTTTTTTTTGGGGGGGGAGGTTTAGGAAAAGAGACCAAAGCCAAGAATGACTGAGAATCAGTGACATAACAATGGTAGCTGAAATGGAAGGAAAAAGATAGGTCATAAATATGGAATCCTGTGACCTGAATAGATGGGAGGGATAGTGGGAAGAAGAAGTGAAGTTTGTTGCTTCAGGGATCACACAGGTATGGAGACATTATCAGGGAATATTATGATCAGTATAATGCAGGGCTTACTAGAGATGGGATCACAGGTTTACAGAAATAATTCATCCAGGTGTATGCCAATTAGAAGGCAGGAATGTGAAGAAGTATACAAAACTGATTTTCAGAATTCACTATTAATGGCTCATAAACTATTGACATAACCTAGGAAGAGAGCATATATTTTGGGGAGTAAAAGGAAGCAGTACTAGGGAAATGGAATAAGGATTCATAAAATAAGGTGGTTTGCATAAAATAATTTTGTTAGAAGTAGATTCATTTGTTCAGGGATGTACTTTCTTGGGGCTTAGCACTAAAGAGAACAATAGGTATCTTATACCTCTTGACAGAATTCAAGAATGGAAAAAAGAGGAAAAGATGGTTTGGGTCAGGAGAAGTTTATAGTTTCCTTCCCAAATGGCATCACCAATGGCTCCTATGCTTTTGACAGACAAATAAATCCATCAGTATTCTCTTTTTTCTTCCCCCATCCACTTTAAAACTGGTCCTAGTGTCAGATCCTTCTGAATTTAGCATAGATACTATCATTTCCTGGTGGCATAGGATATAAGCCTATTTACCATGTCTGGCCTGGTAAATAAATGTTGGGCACACAGATTTGAAAGTTAGTATTCAGATACAGAAGTCTCATTTTCAGGGACTGAGCAAAGTTAGAAATACACTCTCCATATTCCATGGAGAAACAGTTATGTGGCTACTGTTGTGAATAAGATTATTGAGAACCTTTGAGGCTCAAATGCAAAAGAGCACTCTTTATTCATTGGAGAAAAGCCTCATGCCTTCTATTTCTTTATACTGTCCCTGAGCTTAGTATAGAACTCAGCCTCAGAACATGTACATTTATCTTGGTAATCTGAGGGTTTTTTTCCAAATATGGACTATAAATCATGTTAATTAAAATACTGAGGGTAGTGATTCTGAAGATGTGCTCCCTATAGGCATGGTATCTGCATCCCCTGGGAATCCGTTAGAAGTGTAAATTCTTAGGCTTCACCTCAAAATACTAAATCAAAAACACGGAGGATGTATCAACAATCTATGATTTAACAAACTGTTCCAGTGATTCCAGTGCACACTCAAATCTGAAAACAGATGTCTCAGGTCTCATAGATAAGCTTGTGTATCATATATCTCTCAGGAACAATCTGAGGTCTACCTTCTCTCATTAATGTTAATTCTCACATGCTTAAATATACCTATTTATATATGCATATATACACACATACATACATGTAATACACATAGTATACCATTCATATCTACAGGTTAATCATCTCAATTTTCAGATTCCTTAACCCTTATCTAACACATATGCAACAAATTTCTTTTATCCTGCATGGCAACCCTGATTAATTGTTAACGGCTGAATGAAGTTTTAGGTTAGAAAAGATTCTGAAGAAACACATCAGGTCTTTATGAAAGAATGCTGTGATTAGTTAGGTCACTGTGCATCTAGTTGGGCTAAGTCAGGCACTCCTTTATCTTTCCAGGCTATTTTACTAGATCTGCCAATTTCCTTTTTAATGTACCTTATATGAATAAATATGTATGTTCAACCCTTCATTTTAACTACAGCATCTTCCTCCAAACCGTAATCATAAGTTAGTTCACAGAAAGAACCCATTTGGCCTGAAATACTTAGAAAAATACACATGAAAATTTAAAAGAAGAAGCTATAAACCTCCAGACTAATTTATACATGAATATTAAAATATTGAAGAAAGTTCAACATTATTTTCCTCTTTGTGTTCAATGTGAAATCATCTTAGAGTTTATTCTGCATTAAAGTGAAGTCTGCTTAGTTCCTGGCTTCATGTCAGCAAATTACCCTATTTTACTTAACATCAGTTCTAGAGAAGCATTGCAAATGTGGAAAAATATCAAAAGAACTTTTAAATAATTTATGACATTCATTCACTCAACAAATATTTAATGAGTACTAAGTACTAGGTATTGTGTTAGGGCTTAGAAATAAAAAGTGGATCATACATAGTTCCTGTTCCCAACTAATAACTCTGGAAGAAATAAGAAGTCAGTGGTGCTAAGGCCTGTAATAGGGGTAAGCCCAGCGTGCAAATGGAGGGGGCATAATCCATTATATATGAAGGCAGGATGGAAAGAATTGGAAGAAAAGGCTTTCAGGAAGAGCAAAATAAGAGCTGAGTCCTGAAGGACAAATATGAGTTATATAGAAGAAGAAGAAGAAGAAGAAGAAGAGAGAGAGAGAGAGAGAGAGAGAGAGAGAGAGAGAGAGAGAGAGAGAGAGAGAGAGAGAAGCAAAGAAAATAGCATGGCTGAAAAGCTGGAGGTGAGAAATGACATGATGTGTTTATTAATTACATGTGGCTGGAGATACAGGTCCTGTGAGGTAGAAGGAGAGAGTAAGATGAAATTTAGGCTGTACAGATGAGTAGGGGCAAGAACCAACTGAAGCCAGGGGGAAAGTTCATTTGAGGACTAGCCCACTCTGAGTTAATTTTGGTTTTTGCTTTGCCATCATTTCTCTGTGCTACTGTTCAGAGCAATCCTGGAACACTTCACTTCACATCACTCCATTTGAAAACTAGTTTTTTAAATATAGATTGAAAGAAATTATGTTGTCCTGGGTAATTTTGAGGAATGAAGGCTGCTGGTACATCTATAAGATAATTTCTTTCTGGTTAGATGTGACCCTTGTTGACTACCTTCTGGTGTGTGTGTATGTGTGTGTGTGTGTGTGTGTGTGTGTGTGTGTGTGTGTGTGAGAGAGAGAGAGAGAGAGAGAGAGAGAGAGAGAGAGAGAGAGAGAGAGAGATTTGCTTGACTCCTTGAATTCTGGCTACTTGAAAATATTTTTTAGTGGCAGTGGAGGAGCTAGTTTTAAGTACTATATTCTCAGAATGTGCAAACTTTACCTGGTTCAAGCATACCTCTAAAAGCCTTTCTGAGTCAGTTGGGATTGCATTTAGTTACATCTAACAAAATATGAAAAACAGGATTAAATGAGTAGTATATTAGTTTTCTTTTACCAGAGTCTGCAGAGAAGGCAGAAGTACAGCGGCTTTGTGAAGTGATCAATGTTTCAGTCTTCTTTCTCTCTGTTTTGCATCCCACCATCTGTGCTTTACATTCTCATGGTCCTCATCAATGTTCTTTTGACAGTTACTACAGGTCTAGCCATCCCATTTCTTTTGCAAGCAGAAAGGAGGAGGAATTAAAGTGGAAAGGACAAAACCCTATGCACCAGCATATTCATACTCCTTTGACAGTTGTGTTCAAAAATTCTACCCAATGACTTGTACTTCTATTTCATTGACTATAATTGCCATGGGACATACTCTTCTTGAAATGGAAAATTTTAAAAAATGTATTTTAAATTGATTATGTTGCTATCTAAAATAAAATGATGGTATAATTCAGAACAAGGAGAGAAGACATAGTAGAGAGACATTTAAAAGTCTCTGCCAGATCTCTAGACTTTTAATTCCTAGTTCTACTCTTCTTTCTGCCTCTCAGAATATAAGTGCTCTACCAGAATCTTCCAAATCTGTGGTTCCTCCTTTATGTTTGGCATATTAACAGTCCCGTATTATTGAGCTGTTTTCCTCTTTGTCATTGTTCTCCTCTTTAAATTTTTCTTCACTAGTGATGTAAATGTAAGTGCTGATGCATGTGCGAACATGTACACCTATGCATGTATTTTGGACCACTCTGAGCACATGCATAATTTGGAATCCAAATATGGCATTATTTCCTGAGTTGAAAGTAAATGTTTTGTACTTGTATTTTGAGATCTCCATTCATGAAAGTGCTCAATTGCTTTTCAACCCCTCCCCTGCCCTTGGAAAATTTCCCTTGAAGAAAACACAGTGGGTTGTCCCATTTGTCAGCAAATAAAAGGAAAAAGAAAAAAAAAATAAAAGAAGCCTATGTCGTTCATAATTAGAACTTAAGCTTACATCTGTGTCCTGGAAATTAAGACTTTAAAAACATTTCCTTAAGGGCTAATTAGAGGAAAGTTGGTGTTTGTGTGTTTGGCAAGGATTCCTTTGCAATGAGATATTTAGAAAAGATCGAAGGATGACTTCACAGCACTGTTTTGAGCTCTGGGGGAAAAAAAAAACTCACCTACTGACATATTGAAAACACTCAGCTACCAGCATATTGGATATTTTATCAAGCATAAACTTCTAAATTAAGCCATTCCCTGGATGTTGCTTTTCTTTGTTCAGTTGGAAAGAGATAAAAATTGAAACTAAATAAATTAAAATTAAATAAATTAATATAATTTCACATGGAACATAAAGAATCATTCAGAATATACACAGCTCATACCATCTTTGAAGTGATTACTGACTTTACGGTTATCCATAGATGTCTGATTCCTTAGATCAGTGGAAGAAATACATGAGATGTAATCATTTTCAAAACTGAACAGGTTGATGGGAGTTTCTGAATGAATGAGTTAAAATATTTGGCAAAGGAGGTATTGATTCCAAAGTGCATGCTGCTTTTGGTCATTTTCCACAGCCCTTTCTCAGGCTCATCCTTTGCCTTTGATCTCCCATCCTTCCTCATCGCCACCTACATGAAGAGCTATAGACCTGGTTGCACATGCATTATTTTGTGGGTCCTCCTAACCAGCTTTACTTCCATAAGTAACTAAGTTTGTATTAAAATGTAATAGAACATAAGCGTAATTTGCTTTAAATATTTTAAAATAGTACTAATTCTTCAGTTTCCCATGAGAAAAAATATGAATGTATTTTGCATACTATAAAACATCACACAAATACAAGGCATTGTTATTGCTATACAACATTTAAACTTATTCAGTATGTACTTGGCACACATAGACCTAGGCCATATGCATACATAAATGCATATATTGTCCCCAAATTACGGTGGTTTGATTTATGGTTTTTCAACTTTATGTTGAGTTTATCAGGATATACATAATCCTGATAAACTCAACATAAAGTAAGACAAGGAGCATCTGTGTGTATATTCTTACACAACCCTTTAATGTATGTGGGAATATTTCTTTTGAAATCATACAATTATTTTTGCTAGGTTTAAATGGTATATGCATTTTTAACTTTTCTAGATAATGACAAATTTCTTCACCCAGGATAATATTTAAATAAATGTTCTCTCAACACTTTATAAGATCTCTTATTCCTATATAATTTTTGGTACTGCTTATTAGCAAACATTTTTGGCTAATGTTCAAGATTCAAATGAAATCTTACTTGAATTTTCACTCATATATTAGTGAGGTTAAAATTTTTATGTTTATGAAAAAGTTGTCCTAACATGGGTGTGGTGACTCATGCCTATAATCTCAGTGGCTTGGGAGACTGAGACAGGAGGATTGTGTGTTCAAAGCCAGCCTCAGCAACTTAGCAAGGCCCTAGGCAACTCAACAAAACTTTCTCTGCAAACAAAATACAAAAAAGTCTGGGGATATGCCTCAGTGGATAAGCGCCCCCCTGGGTTCAATCCCTGGTGCCAAAAACAAAACTTATCTCCCATAACTTAATAAATGGAATATTCATATTTTCTATAAATTTTGTTACCAGATTGTCTGTGTTATTTTTCATTTTCAGTGGGAGAGATTACAGAAGACTTAAAAAATAATTGCATAGAAGACTTTCCAGGCTTAAGAATTGCTAGAGCAAGGGTAAAGTGGTGTGAAAGTACATGCCAGATCCAAGAGCTGTCAAGTTTGATCAGCATGTATGAGGTGCAGGATAAATTAAGGCCATGGAGAAAGGCACTAGCAAAAGAGCTGCATACCTGATTATTGGAATATTGTTTATTGACACCAAGATGTGGATCCTCTATGCTAATTGCAAGTTGCAAAATTGTAGGTACCTGATTAAAGTGAATGATTAAAATATGAATGGGAAAACCTACACCATTGCAGAAAGCAACTGAAAACAAACATCACCTGAAGTATCACAAATGTTCTTTGTAAGACTTAAGTGTTGGTAGTTGGAAGACTGGATTAATCCAGATTTGGCATGAACTAACTGGGTACCATTGTTCAAACCATCTCCAGTTTCCACCTGCCCAAAGTGAGGTGGACTATATGACTTTTACATGCTTCATACAATTCTAAATCCTGATACACACACACACACACACACACACACACACATACATACACATCATTAGATGGTTACACTGCTTTTAGTCCTTGACATTAGCTTAACCAAGAATATCAAAGAATCCCACAGAAATTGTGACCATGATATAAGTGCTCTTCGAAACTGCACTCAGTGACTGCCAATTAATCATGGAATCACAGTAGTCATTTCTCAGGTACCTTTCCAGTAATACAAAGAAAGTGACAAAATATGACATATTCATGATCATTATTTTTTTCTGTTTTTAGAGAGCTAAGCATTACTTTCAACTCTTCAGAAAACTCTCTAGTTCTCAAACCCACTCTTGTTTGTATCTATTGATCAATCATGTATTAGAACCAATTTCCTAGATTTGCGTAAGGTCAAGTTATATATAATCTTCTTACAAGTATAATATTAGTCATGAAATTAGGATGCCTCAGTCTCACCTCTATCTTACAGGGTCTAGATATGATTTCATTATTCTCTAATAAAAGGAATATTCTTTGTATTATTAAATGTTATATAAGATGAAAAAGAAATTTGGATTGCTCTTTCATACATAATGTATAACAAAAAATAATTCCTGGGGCTGTGGTTGTAGCTTAGTGATAGAGCACTCGCCTAGCATGTGTGAGGTGGGTTCAATCCTCAGCACCACATAAAAATAAATAAAATAAACATATTATGTCCAACTACAACTAAGAAAATATTAAAATTTATTCCTGGAGACCTATATACCCAGGAATTAATTCTTTTTATTTTAAATAAACATAGTAAGTAAAAAAACAGTGCATGATGAAATGAATAGCTCAATAATTCCATAATCATACTTGGAATCTTTTATTAGACAAATTTTATAATCTCTAGTACAGGTATGACCTCTTCATTTGTTAAACATAAAAATCAAAAGGACTGTGGATGCAACTCAGTGGTAAAGTTCCCCTGGGTTCAATCCCCAGTACCAAAAACAAAGAAAGAAAGAACAACAACAAAAAATAACCATTAAGATTAAAGGTAAAAAAAGAGTCTTTGAAAAGAAAAGAAAAGGATTTATATATAATTTTATTTTGAGACACGGTCTTGCTAAGTTGTTGAGGCTGGGTTGAACTTGGGATGTTCCTGCCTCAGCCTCCTGAGTTGCTAGGGTTATAGATATACCCCACCACACCCAGCTTGTAAATTTTTCTCAGGAGTAAAAATTACTCTAATAATATTTTCTTTTGAGTATCAGTATTTTGGGTACTAAAATCAATATACATCCCTTAAAATTTAAGAGTTCTATTTTATTTACGAAAAAGTTTCTTGTCTTTGGAAATGCTTCATATACTATGTATCTATAAATTTTGGTGAATGGAATTTTTTGAAGTATACTCAAGAAGTTAATAAAATATTTGACAGAATTTTATTTCCTGATCTCTAGCTCTGAATTAATGCTTAAAATAGAACTAAAATAAATAAATAACAAAAGCCTTTTGATAAATGAATTAACTAAAAGGCTTTCTTTCATAAAGCACTTCCATTTAACAATGTCATGATACTAACACATTAAAGAAGACCTTGCCATCCTATTTAGATTCTAAATGTAACAAAAACAAATTGCTTTTTGTCTTTGTATAAGGCACTTGAAAGGCAAAAGAAAGCAATTTGTTTTTTACTGACATTATCCAGTCGAAAGCAAAATTTAGTTTTCCTTGTCAAATTAGCAACATCACAGTTTTGTATTTAGTAGAAACTAGTATATCATAAAGTCAACCAAAAATATGATTTTGAAGATATGAAGATCCTGTCCCACCACAACCTGAATGAGTATATCATACTCAATGATACAGAGACAGATGATGAAGAGTTAGAGAACTATAGAAGAGGCAGGTTCATGGTAGGGTGTAGGTCACCCCAGAGCAGGAAAAGCTAGCTGATTTCCTAGAACTCCTCTGGGTCAAAAGCCAATCAAAGCCAAAGTTTTGAAAACTGAAAAGAGGAAAATGCTATTACATAAAGTAGAGGAACTACAATAAATATGTGAACATAGCAGCTTCAATTAAGCATACAGATCCCAAGGACTTGCCCTTTACAGATTCTTGGCACTATCAGCTAGACAAATGTATTGACAAATGATGGGTTCTTTACACATAGAGGATCAGACTATTGTCTCTAGAGTGTAGCTTTTCCAGGTATAAGCTATGAGAATTAAATGGACCTGTGCTATAATTCAAAAGTGTTATATAGTATAAAAATGTAATTCAATGATTGTCCAGAAGAAAACTGAATAGGCTGATGGGTGTCTATCTTCTTAAGATGCTTTCTGTTATCAATATAATTTATAATTGCTATATTTCAATTTCCTAGGTCAATCCTCAGTTCAACTTTAACCATGATTTAACTTGAATAAATCTAATTGGTCCTGGGATTGAAAGATGGACAAACTTCACATGGGTTCAGAAGAGACTCTTCTACTCTTTCTTATATTGGGCAAAGGTGAAGTATGCACTGATAAAATGAGGTAATAATTTTTATGCCTTGTATACCCTAAATCATTTTAATAGAGAAATATTTATTCTATTCATCCGTTGGCTGGTTTGATTAGCAAGTGTCTATGAGAAACACTGTTAAATGTAGGTACACCTTCTAGAGTTGCAAACTCCTTGGCCCCACAGAATCCATTTGTGTCAAGTCTTATAATACCAAGGGAATGAGTCAACTCCCTGTGGAAGCACATACCATTTATTAATGAGGCCATCTAAGATGATCTTTACAACAAGACCCTGATTGTAAATAATGCATCAAATAACTCATACTATAAATATAAAAGCTTCTATTTTCTTTCAAAAATAAAAGTAGATAGGAGAAATATAAAGTTGAGCAAAACAGATCCACTGCCTTTAAGGATATTAAAATAACAAAAACAATAAAAGGTTTGTGGTACAACTTTGCACATAATGCTACAAGAACACAGAGAAGTCAGGTCTTCATTGTTCTGGATGGTAAAGAAAATATTGCAGATATTTTTTAGACAGCATCTCAAAAGTTGGAATAGATATTCATTAGACAATCAAGAGTAAAGATCTTCTGTATAGATCAATATGTCCTGAAAGTGTGTTAGATGGGCATGTTTGGGGAAAAGTTAAACCCTATGTTGCTAAAGAGTTGGACATTTTGTCATATTGGGTGGTTGGTATGCAGTGGTTAAATAGAAGTTTATATAGTTGAGATTGATTTAAGGTCTTTGAATTTTATTTTTCTTAAAGTTTATTCTTATTGGTGGCTGAAAACTGTATAACAAGATATAATGGTCGCTTGAACTAGACTAGGAACAAAGGAAAAGGCAATGAGGCACTAATTTGAAAATGTATATCTCACATGCAGTTATCTTATTTTGGTTTGGAAGTGGCAGAGTAGATTTGCTAGAGGTGGAAGAGTCAAAAAGCTGGTTGAGTAATTACAAAACTTTATGGCTGTAAAGTTTGCAAATAAAAGGCAACAAAATGAACAAGAGGATAGTGGTGAAGTCATTTCCTTTTACAGGGATTCAGTTCACTCAATAATAATTGGTTTGGAAATGAACTTGTCATCTTAAGAAAACATCTTAAGAAAACTTCCTAACTCTGAATAAGCCAATCCCAAAAAACTGAAGGCTGAATCTTCTGATAAGCAGATACTGATCTATAATGCAGGGAAGTGCATGGGGAAAATGGGGGAATTTTGATTGGGCAAAGGGGAGGGAAATACAGGAGGGAACATGGGAGCAGGAAAGATGGTGGAATGATATGGACATCATTACCCTAGTACATGTCTGATTGCACATATGGTGCAACTCTACATTGTGTACAACCAGAGAAATGAAAAGTTGTGCTCCATTTGTACACAATGAATAAAAATGCAGTCTGCTGTCATGTATGACTAATTAGAACAAGTAAATAAGTAAATAAATAAGATTTTTTAAATGAAGAAAACTTCCTAACTCTAAAAGTATGTAAGAAATAATTTGCTAATCAAATACTTTTAGGGAACAGTTTTCATATTTCTATAAGTTCTGTTCCCAAGACTGAAGATAAGTTTCTGCCACTTTCAAATATAGCAATCATTGGATATCAATGGAAAGGAAACGTTCTCATTATTGAAAAACCTATTCCAAGCAAACAATAAATGGAGTAGTCACTAAGAGCTTGGAAGTTTAGCATGAATTGTGCTTAAATGCTTTTGATTTGCTCTGCCCTAATTAAGACATGCTAATAAGATTGCCAAAGTCTTCCAGATGAGTCAAAACAGAATTCCTTTTCCACTTGCTTTATAATAGTGATGTTGCTAATCTATTTTTGTACAAATTCTATGAGCATAATGGAAATAATTAATGTGAGGTTTTCATGAATAATGAAATTTAGTGATAAAGATTATAAGATTATACTCTACCTTGAATGAGGATTCTACTTGAACTCCTACTTTTATTTTAGTTCCACAAAAATCAATAAAATGTGTTTTGTCAAACAAAAATTTCATCTTGATGACAAATTATTTCATTGCCAGAAGGCAAGTATATTAATGCTTTTAATTGGAAATCATAAAATTTTGCCAAAAGCAATAAAACCCTCAAGAATTGATTTCCCTTAGATGAAGCTAAATGCCCCAAAATTCTCAAAATTCTTTCATTTTTGTCCCACTCTAGAATAATTTCTTGGTTATCAGACTTTGGAAACAGATTTACAACACACAAGGTAGGAAAATTTCATGGTAGGTATGTGCTGTGATTTTACAGGTCCTTGTTGAAGTTTTTAGAATTTTATATTAATTTAGCCTTAAGTACCTCCTGATTATTCTAGACCTATTTTGATGTCACTTCTAAGAAACCTTTCTTTGGTCCTTCAAACTTCAGTCATGACTGAATTGTTACTCTTCCATGACATCACAAGGCATTGGATGTGCAACTCTAGAGGCCTAGACACTGTGTGTGTGTGTGTGTGTGTGTTCTCAAATGTGTACACACACACATACACACACACACTCAATTGTGAACTCCTTGAGATATCTAAGGAATATTTGGTTTTTTATACTCTAGAAGCTTCAGAGTAAATAGAACTCCATTGTCCTGTAAAGATCTAAAGCCACAGGAGGATCTAAGATCTAAGATTTGGGAAGCTGTGTCCCATAGTTACCAATTTATGTTCTAAACATTGTTCATTTCATTTTAGAAGTGTTTTAGTTGTTGATAACATTATTTCTCCCACCAAATTATTAACTTATCAAGGCAGTACCATGTAAAGATTCAAATATTCAGTGAAAAACTCATGAGCATTGGAACTATACATAGTTGGGCTCAAATTCTGCACTGCCCTGTACAGTGTGATACATGTTGGATAGCTTTCATAGTTCTCTTCATATTCATCCTTTACCCACCCCCTCAACTTGCTGCTCAGCTGAGCTGACTTCCATGAATTAGATCAACAGTCTCAAATGATTTTTGGTTGAGTTCAATCAATGGCAAACTTCAAGCAGGAGATTAAGAAGGGGAAATAGAATGAGATCAAATTATTTATTCTTCAGGTTTTCTCTCAGGAGTCCTGCTTTACACAATGCTCTTACCACTCCAGATCCTTTCACTAGGTATGGTTGCCGCAGTCTGGCTGGGCACAAATCAGGGAGCCGCCACAAAGCACTTGTATGTTCAAACTCCACCAGCACTCCACCACTCCACACACACTCCCAGGGAACCCTCCCAACTCTCCCCTGGCTCAGCCCCAACTCTCGCAGACCCCCCCCCCCCCAGAAACTCCAAAGTAGCAGGCACCCAAGGCAGCAAGAGCCACCCTATTGCTGGACAGCAAAGGTCTAATACACAGCTGAATACACAGCTTAACTAACCATCATCATCTCAATGGCTCCCTGGTATCACCTTTCAACCATTCCCTCTGGCAAAATACCAGGTGTCATTCCAACTCTGTGGCCCTCAACATGTGGTAACAGTTTTGCCACCACTAATACCAGGATTCCTACAGTGTTCTTTGTGTTTCATCTTTACAATTTATAATTAGTTATATGATTAATTATATGAATTTATAAGTGGTTCATTTTAAGCACCACTCCTCTATGAATTATCCTAATTGAATGGTTCTGTTTCTTATGGGAACCTAAATGATAAAAATCAGAGAAGTAATTAGAGATCACAATGACTACCATTCAAAGTTATTGTGAGGAATAAATTAAAATGGGCTTATGGTTAATTTGCCTACCATACTTCCTATCACATAATGTACATTAAGTAGACAGTAGTAAATATTATTTACCTATCCCATACACCAAACAGAGAATCAGGCATGCACATGTAATTACTAAATGTTGATAAAATTAATAAATGAAACTGAAAATTTGGACAATTTGGACCTTAGGCACTCTGAAATTGATTCAGTATCATTTTAGTTTCTTAAGTTTTCTATTATCTTCCTCACAGCCTCCTCTCACATTTAAAAGATATATATATATATATATATATATATATATATATATATATATATATATATATATATATATTATATATAAAATTTATTTGGCTATGCATTCAAGACCTGACCTATATTTTATAGTTTTTCAGATCGGAAAATATAATGTTAGTTCCTATTTTGATAATTTTTATATCTTCTAGAGATTGTTCCATGTACAATGTGCACACATCTTTTAGGGGCACTAAGGATAAACTACATATGATGACAACTAGTTTTACTCATTTCTAATGTTGTGTTAAATGTAATTCATGTAGATAATATGATGGATGCATTGAAATGTTATTTTATATCACAAATGCAGACAACATTCAAATAATAGTAAGTTATGAAGAAAACAAGGACACTTGTGGCAAAAACTTTCTCATTACTCCATTATAGTTTATAATATACTTTCCATCTCATTTCATTCCAACAGAACACAATTTCCTTTTGATAGTGTACATTTGTGCTCCTTGTCCCATTCAGTCACACTATATAACCAGGTTCCTTTAACTCCATTTTTCTCTTGGTTTCGAACAATGCCAATCTCAATTTCTGTTAAAAAAAATGTCATTAATACCCAGAAATTTTCATACCTGCTTCACTTGGGATTATTTAAAATGACTGTCCTATGGCCAGAATGGGTTTTAAAGGTTTTCTAATTATTTTCCAAACTTACTGAATAGGAAAAAAGGCCTCTGTATTTGATGTCAAAAGTATCAACTTTATATAAAATAAATGTTTTAGACTTTCAAAATTTCATTAAAGGGTAATTGTCAAACTGGGAACAATAAAAACATATCTTATTTTATTGTATCTATATTTTGTTATAATTTTTTAAAGAATTAAAATGCATTTTATTTCCAAATTAAATGTAGTTTTTATTTGAATTTCTGCAATGAAGTCTAATCTACATTTTCTAAATGTATAAACCCTAATGGTTTGCTCTGCAGAGAGAACATAATAAGATGATAGATTCATTATACACATCTAATTTCAATTCCTCTGAAACCCCAATAGGATCTATAAGGACAGAGAACAGGAGAGAATAGAACAACATTTTCAAGTTTGAAAGCAAATGAATTAGGGATAATTTAGTAGAACTAAGAAAACTGAATCTCAAACAGGCTTTGGGATAAAGCTAAAAAACTACTAGATTTAATTCACAGATCCTCAAAAATTTAGGAAGTGTTAGCTACAGGTACTTGTAGAATTCTGTACAAAAGAGATGGTTAAAGCAAGTAGTTGGGTAATCATTTCAATATATCAATACAAATGTGTTTATCACTTCCAAGTTTGAGTGCCATCAAATCTCTAGATCAATTATCCAGTGTACGTGTAGAAGGGAATGACTCTCTTACACTCCAGTAGACACCTGTTGGTTCATTCTAGATAA
Organism: Marmota flaviventris; assembly: GCF_047511675.1. NCBI lineage: Eukaryota > Metazoa > Chordata > Mammalia > Rodentia > Sciuridae > Marmota > Marmota flaviventris. The sequence goes on from NC_092518.1 coordinate 127,504,835, forward strand.
GGTAAATTAGGTCTCTGAAGTAGGAAGTAACAGGCACAGTTGAAGAGATATTAATTGACTGTGGACCATGCACACATTACATGATGAATGCTGAGAATTTCTAGGTCACTTCTTCCTCACTTCTCATCCAGTTTTGCTGCCAGGTCTCTGGAAACCACTTATATCTTTATCATTTACACAGGAGATTAGAAAATATTTCCTAGTGAATGTTCATAAGACAAGAAAAATGATATAAAGATACTAAAATGTGGCACTCCTAAACAAAAGAATAACATTAATTTACTTTATACTACACTCAAGGTTGCACAATCATATCCACACTTCCTAACATCATTTAATTCCCCTGTTCTTTATCATGATCAGAAAATCAAGGATTATGAGACATCTGAGAAAATGTTTCAGCAAGAAAATGGAGAAAAATGGGCACAGAAACCAAAATAAATAAATAAATAAATAAATAAGAAAACAAAAAAGAAACCGAGACTAAAGTGGGATAAAAATTTCAAAAGACACTAATATGACTAAAATCATAATTATAACTAGCATTTATTTTGTACATTTTCATGGGTGGAGACTACTAGTGCTTCTGGAGATTGATGGACTTGGAAAAATCAAAGAAAAATGATTTATAGAATTCATTTCTAACTATGTTTTAAATAAAAATATTTCCTACCTTAAACAATAAAATTAGTGGTGATTTATAAAGTGATATTTAATAATATCTCACTATATAGTTTTCTCTTCATATCACATTTTAATCCCAGAATATACCTAATGAATTTTATTCAACATGGCCTTGAAAATTAACTTCTGAGAACCATGAATACTGCTTATAGGAAGAGTTGAATGTTGCTAAATGGAATCTTGATATTTCTATTTGAGATTTAAATTTATCCAACTGCATTTTATCTTTTCATTTACTCCATTTACAGTTTTCTATTCCTTAATGCCATGGTTCTAAGATGTGTATATTACGGGTCCATATTATAATTTATCTCCTGTTAGTACCAAAACCCTTATTACCTTCTTTTTGGTAAATCCATAAGCTTTTCATCAGGTTTTGTCTTTATATGGCAGGTAAATAAATATTGCCCAGGTTTGCAAATACCAGTTCTGTCACCTGGAGCAACTTTGCTGCAACTGGATAAAATTGGCTCTTGATGGACACCTATATTCCAGTCAGTCATTGGGCATTAATATTGAACAATGCAATAGTGGGTGTTTACCTTCACTAATAGGAAAGAATATTGGAAAACCAAAGTTTTGAGCATTGATTGATATTTTTTATTGAATCCATTTTGAAATATATCACTATTTGATTTTTATTAACTTGATTTAACAGGTATAGAAACATTGAAATAAATCACCATGAAATATATATGTCAATAATATATAAAATTATATGTATAAATAATACTTAAAATACATTTTGACTAATTACATTTTAAATGGGAATAATAATATAAAATTAATATCCTTTTATAATATGGGATATGTCAGAATCAAATGAAATAATCTACAATGGGTTACTGTAATCTTCAGAATAAGAGGTTACTAATAATCAAATCAATGTCAACAGTGACTATTTAATATTGTTATATTTGTCATTTAGCAGAAGGGAAACTTTTGCAAATGTGAGATAAATGTCTTTTATTTTTATATTATGTACAATGTGAGTAAATTTTTCTAAATATTGAAATAGTTTTCCCTATTAGTTATTTATTAAAGTTCTAGAGTTCTGTTTCCATAATTTCTTGTCATATAAAAATATATGAAAATATCCTTTCTTCTAGAGCTATCCAGAGACAAAATTAAGTGCACTGTACCCTAATATTTAAACCTTTCATGTGGTCAGACAAACATACATCAGCCCTAAACAGAAAAAGTTAAATATTTTTATAAATAAGTTAGTATGTGGGTGCATTTGTGCATGTCTTTCTATAGTTAAGAAAATAGTTTACATTGGTGTTTAATTTTTGATAGCAAAAATTACTGGAAGAATCTACTTCCTCTTAGGTAGGTGGATTGTAAATAGTAAATTAACATGTTATAACTGTATCTGTTATTTTCCTGTGAGGTCAGATTTAAAATAAAATTTTTATTTGTTCTTTTTATTTATACATGACAGTAGAATCTATTTGATATATTTATAAAAGCATGGGGTATTTATTTTCCTAAATAGGATCCCAATCTTGTGGATGTACACAGTGGTGAGATTAACTGTTATATTCAAATATGTACATAAGAAAGTTAATGTCACCCAATTTCACCACACAACAAACTTGTGTCATTAGTTTTTAGTATTTAACAGGCAATGGGATGGTAAAATAAGCTATTTTTCATGAAGTTCCCAAGAATATGTCATGCAAGCTAAGGATCCATTTAGAAAATGTTACACTTTTTTTAACTTTCATTATCATCATCCATATTGTTAGTTACTACTAACATTGCTCTTAATATCTGTATTACTCATGCTAGTAGTAAATTCTGGGGATCCTGTTAAAATGTTGGAAATTTCCCTGCCCTAAATGATTTGTCAAACATAGCAAGTCATTTAAATATGTAATGTTCTATTTAATTTTTGAATCAAATATTGTTAATTTTCAGTAGAACTTGATCAATAAGGAAATATTTGATACTCCCCTAAGGACTTTACTTCATTAATTAATATGAAGTTTATGATGATCATCATTCAATGTTATTCTTCCATGTGCATACAAATGTGTGGACTCATATCTGAATTAATATCCCATTGGGTATGTTTCATTTGTTTCATCTCAAAACATACTGTGCAGAGCTTGACTTTCCAAAATTTTCAGTGACTACCATGCTGAGATAAATATATATCATATGTTTAAACTAATGCACATGTATAATATGAATTAATTAAATGAGTCTTTCTGATTAGAACCCTAGATCATTCATAAAATTTCCATTTCAGATTAAAATTTATATTGTGCATCTCATGTGTTCCTTTTCTATTTAAGTATTGCATAAGTGTTTTAATCTTTAGCCCAGAGTTTTCATAATTGTGTTGTAGCTTGATCATATGATTTGGTGTTTACTCTCTAGCCAGTGCTATCCGTTATGTTCTATTTGAGTTTCATTTAGCTGGGTTTCAACTGGTTAATATCAAATGTAGAGAATAAGTAATGGTTATCAAGATGGTGATATTTCAGGGAAAATGTAATATTAGTGTTTTTTAGAGACTGATTTTTTCACTGTCCTGCAATGAATGGTGTGAATTGATATATATATATAGTTTTATAAAGGAATGGACTTACCTTATCAAGTTTTTGGAGACAATTCTATTACTCTCCAACAAAAGTAGTCAACCCAGGCAATTTCTATATCTCATATCCCTCCTTTAGCTAATATTAGCTTCATGATTCCTTAATAGTTAAAATATTCTTGAGTTTTGATCTTACATTCATTAACCTATAATAAATTTGGCTGAATTATTTTTCTGCTTATGTGTATGTGTGTGTGCACACAAGTGTGTGTATGCTACTCTACAAATTATAGCACTCTGTGGGCATTCATATATCAGGTGCATTCCCTAAATAGTATCCCATATATATGCATTCCAGGTAAATGGTGTTTTGGTTTACTATGTCAAAAATTATCTGTGAATTGCATTTTGTAAACATTTTACTTTAGTTCTTAGGTGAGTATTTAATTTAATTTTTGCTCAGTAAATAGAATAAGTTCATGTGCAGTTATAACCTATCAATTTTACTGTAGGAAACTTTTTGACTTTGGAAGTTATAGTTACCTTGTATTGTTTACCATAACCATTGGTAATACAATTTAGCATCTGGTGTGGCAAATCCCCCTTCCATTTGCTTTTTATATATATATGTATATTTTTTTAACATCATCTATTTATATTAGGGGGTAAGCATTTGAAGAATATTATCAAAAAGTTATATAAAATATTGAAATTGTTAATTATAAACAGGCAATCAATGAATTTGAGAAAAATCAAGTACTGTATTATAATACTTACTTCTGGCCTGATTAACATACCAATTATACATGTCTTTTGATTGGTATTCATGTGCTTTTCAGGAAGATTATGCTATTTGCTGCACTGATGATTGGAAAGTAAAGTTATATTTCTAGAATTTTTTTAGTTTTTCCTCTATTTTTCTGATTTACTATTTCCATACATTTTAATAAATTATCTTGGTTACTCATCTGAGAACAGATTTTTCACCTTTCCTTTCTCTTTCCATCGTTAAATATCTACTGGTTATTGTTATACTTCACTTATTTCTAGGTGGAGGATGATATGTCTATAATGATACTTCTATATACTTATACTCTATGTCATCATACTCACTGAATTTCAAGTTTCCACTTTCAGTTCTAAAAACTCTGCCCTCATATAATGGTTGACTTTGCATTAGAGTTTGCAATATTTTCTAGTCTTCTGATGAAACACCAAAAACTAGAGAATGCTTGATTTAAGGAAAAACAATAGTGACAATGAACATTTGCTAGAACAAATGCAAAAAGCATATTCTTGTTGTTATTTATACAGGTTATGAATGGGAATATTAATGAAGTAGGATGGGAATATTAATGAAGTAAGTTGTGAATATTAATTAAGTAGATTGTGAATACAAAATTAAGATGTCATAATTATTATTGTTCAGTATAGTATATTGCAGAGTGCTAATATAATTACTATTTTCTTTTTGATATTCAGGTTATGAAAATATTGACACATATTGTGTGACCAATCCTCATGACAATTTTGTGTTGGTGAGTTTTTCCTGAGGGTTATATAATATACCTAAAAGACTCATAGAAATTGAATGCCTAGTAAGTCATGAATCAGGAAATATAAGTACTTCTCCTCTTCATAATACAATTACTGATAATAGTAGTATAAAACAAGTACTGCTACTATGATGAGTAAACATTGGTGTAAAACTAATAATCATTTTTGTTAGACCATAATATTTGCTCCCCAAATATTATGTGTTTCCTTTGTGAATTTAAACTACACTACTGGTTTTCCTGGGCCTTCAGCTTGCAGTTGGTAGATCATGGGAACAGTCAGACTTTATAAACATGTGAGCTAATCCTTCATAATGAATCCCTTTCTATCTATATCATTATCAATATCTATCTCCTATAGATTTTTTTTTCTGTGAGGAACACTGACAAATACAAGAAGGCTATATGTAGCAATTACCTATAAATATGTTTTTTCCTATTTTGATTATGTTTTTTATATTCATCACATGCTGATTTTCACTTTTGTATAATGAATATTAATTGTATTTTTATTTTCCTGATTTTCTGTTTGATATACAATCTTAGCTCTCTAACTTTCCAATTATTTTTCAAATTATTTTATTTGGATTAATATAACTCTGTTTCATGAAATATTTTATGATAAACATTTTGCTATATATCCCCACAATTAAAAGTGTATAAATCATAATAGTAAAATGATAATACAGCATATTAACTTGTGTATTTTGACTTGCAGCAACCCTAACTCTCATCTTGCAATGCTTCCTTTTGTTTAGATTCCTTAACTCTAAAATCATATCTTTGTCAGCATTTTGTCCTGTAGATCTTGAGCATGGTGTTTTTCCAAAATGCCAGCATCTAAACAACCTTACATAAGAGAAAAAGAAAAAAAAATTAGTTCATATTAACAGTTCCTTAAAGAATGACCTCTTGAAACTTAAGTAAGTCACAAATAAAAATTAGGCTTTATATTTAAATGATATTTGGTAGATATGGCATTTATGATTTGACAGTATGATTGACTTTTCATTAGAGGTAGTTTTTAGTTTTCAAGTATATTTCTTCAATTGAATATTATAACAGGTTGAATTAATCTCTAATTATAAAGCAGATATGGGCACAATGCGTTTAAAAACATAATTCAACTGGGGCTGGGGTTGTAACTCAGCGGTAGAGCCCTCACCTAGCATATGTGAGGCCCTGGGTTCTATCCTTAGCACGACATTAAATAAATAAATATACATATAAATAAAATTAAGGTTTCATAACAATTACAACTAAAATAATAAATATTAAAAAACATAATCCAACTGTATATTGTTCAATTCTGACATAGAGAAACACACAGGCTGAAGGTAAAACAACAGAAAAGGTATTGCATGCAGAGAATAAATCATTATTGGACAAAATAGACAAAGTAAATAATTGTGAATAGACAGCAAAAAACATATTTTATTTCTTCAGATGTCATTACATGTCTTGATAAAACGGAAAATACATCATGACAATGTAATAATTATAAACATATACAGACTTAACAAGAGAGCCTCAAAATACATGAAAAACAATTGAGTTGAGCAGGGTGGCAACATGCCTGTAATCCCAGCAATTTGGGACGCTGAGGCAGGAGGATTGCTATTTCAAAGCTAAACTCAACAACTTAGAGAGGCCCTAAGCAACTCAGCAAGATCCTGTCTCTAAATAAAATACAAAAAAGGAGGGGCTGGGGATGTGGGTCAGTGGTTAAGCACCTGTGGGTTCAATCCCTGGTACAAAAAAAAAAAAAAATTGAGAGGATCAAGGATGAAATAGACAATTCTACAATTAGAGTTGTAGATTTATTGTCATGTATTACTAAAAAGAACCAATTTAAAAAGTTGTAGATTTAAGTATTCTACTTCCAATAATACATATAACTAGATAGGAGACTAATAAGGAAATAGGGGATATTAAAAATATTATAAACCAGCTAGACATATCAACAACTACACCCAACAACTGCAGAATACACATTCTTTTCAAGTACATATGTAATGTTTTCCAAAAAAGAATAAAAAAATAGCTTGAGATGAATGAAAGCAAAATATATCAAAACATGGGATATTTTGAAAGCAGCATTCAAATGTAAAATTATAGCTGAAAATGCCTTTATTGAAAACAGAAATGAAGAAAAATATCCAAAATTAATAACTAACTTTATATCTTAAAGAAATAGAAAAACAAAAGTATGTTAAATCCAAAGCTATTAGAAGGAAGAAAATAATAAATATCAGGGTGGAAATAAATGAAAAGGAGGATAGAACAACACTAGAAAGGATAAACAAACCAGAAGTTTTATTTTAATCTACATGATTGACAAACTTTTAGCTAGACTAAAAAAAAGAGTATCTTATTACTATAATCATAAATAAAAATGGGGGCATCAAGGGTACAGCTCAGTGGTAAAAAGTATTTAAGTATTGCTAGAGTGAGGCAGAAAAGAAAGTAAAAGAAATAAAGATGGAGATGATAGTATCAAACTTACATAAATGAAAGGTTTTATAAGAAAATACTATGACTATTTAAACCTGAACAGATTAGATAACCAAGACAAAATGGACAAAATTCTAAAAACTCACATGCTACCAAAATGATTAGTGAAAAATAAAAAAAATTAATAGACCTATAATAATAAGTAAAGTGATTAAATTAGTAATCGAAAACCTCCACAAAAATTATTGCCCAGGACTAGATGATTTCACTGGTAAATACTAGCAAAAATATAAGAAAGAACTAACATCAAACCTTCTCAAATTCTTCAAAAATTGAAAGATGAGGTAATACTTCCTAAAATATTCTATAAAATCACAATTATTCAGATACCAAAACCAGACAAAAACAATATATAAAAACAAATCTATGGATCAATATCCCTCATGATCATATAAACAAAAATTTTTATTGATTAGAACAAATAAAAAATATCATCAAAATGATAATAAATGTAATCCATAAATATGGGAAATAAATTAAATACCATGACTGAGTAGGGTACTCCAGGGATACAAGCCTGCTTCAGCATTTGAAATTTAAGCAATATATTGCAATATTTAAGTATGCTATAGTATAAAATCACATAATCTTATTAATTAATGCAGACAAAATTCATTGTACATTCATGATAAAAATTTTTATGACTTTGTCATCTTGATAAAGAGCACCCTACAACTACATTCTGATGGTGAAAGACTGAATGCTTTCCCCCAGGCATTGGGAATAAAACTAGATTAGAGGGCTGGGGATGTGGCTCAAGTGGTAGCGCGCTTGCCTGGCATGCGTGCGGCCCGGGTTGGATCCTCAGCACCACATACAAACGAAGATGTTGTGTCCGCCAAAAACTGAAAAATAAATATTGAAATTCTCTCTCTCTCTCTCTTTAAAAAAAAACTAGATTAGATATCTACTCTCAACACTCTATTTAGCATAGTACTGTAAGATTCTGACAGTACAATTAGGCCAGAAAAGATAGTAAAATACACATAAATCAGAAAGAAAGAAAATTATCCTCTTTTCATATAACATGATTGTGTAGAAAATCTTAGGGATGAATTAAAAAAATCTTACAATTAATAAATGTGTTCAACAAGATCATAAGATACAAGATATACATACATAATAGTTTTCCTACACACTTACATTGAATATATGAATACAAAAATTAAAAATACAAATCCATGTACAATCATGAAAAATGGGTTGAAATGGGTATAAATGTAAAAAAACTTGTATAGTATTTCAAAATTCTGATTAAAGAAAATTTAAAAAGATATAAATAAATGTAGACATATAGAGTTCTTGGACTGAAAGAATTGACAGTAAAGATTTCAATTGTCCCCAAATTGATGTACAGATTAAATGCAATTTCTAGGTAAATTTCAGCAAGATTTTATTAGATCTAAGTAAAATGCTTTGAAAACATATATGGAAATATAAATGAAGTGGGATAGTTAAAACAACTTTGAAAATAAATAATAAAATACGAAGAATCAGTTGACCTATAGACATCATTATCCAAAGTACAGGTATGAAGACACAAATTGGTGTGAATATACTGTGTATACAACCAGAGATATGAAAAATTGTGCTGTATATGTGTAATAAGAATTGTAATACATTCTGCTGACATTTATTTTTTTAAAAAGTCAATAAAAAAGAATGAAAAAAAGAAAAAATAATATATACCACATTAATAAATACTTTGTGGTACCAGAGGCACATAGACCTGTGAATCAGTGGAACAAAATAGAGAATGCAGAAATAGATGCATACAAGTATGTTCAACTGATTTTGACATAGTTGGAAAACAATTTAATGAAATAATAATAGTGTTTTCAACAAATCGTGCTAGAGCAATTGGACACCCAAATTTTTTAAAAAAATATTTTTGATCTATATCTTATTCCATATACAAGGTTACTCAAAATAGCCCACAAACCTTATGTGAATTGTAAATCTATAAAATTTTCAGGGAAAAAATGTAACAAAGACTTTGAGATACAGGAGTGGAGGAAGAGTTCTTAAACTTGATAATAAAACTATAATCCATAAAAGGAAAGATTGATTATTGGACATCATCATATTTAACAAACTGAAAACTTTACAAATAACATATCTGAGAAAGGACTAGGATCTAGGCCATACAAACTCTTAAACTCTAGGGAAAATCAATTAGAGAAAATATACTTTTCAAAGATGATATACTGATGGAAAATAAGTGACTAAAATGATGTTCAATATTGATACTCATTAGGGAAAAGCAAATCAAAAGCATAATGGGCTGATATATTAGTAATTGGGCCTCCATGGTAATTTTAAAGAGATCACTGTCTTCTATATTTTACCTAGGTAAAGCAAACACACATGTTTTCACTTTCTGGTAATTTTTTATCTGTACTTTAATATTTGTGTATTTTTCTCTAATGCTGTTATATTTTAATAAGAATGTCAACTTAATAAATTATATATGATATAGACAGTAATATCTAATCTTTGTACTTTAAAAACTATATACTCACACTGAGAAGATATGATATCAAATAATTTAAAATTCCAATCTATATTTTAGTAAGAAATAAATTTAACAACTTAAAAAATCAAAATATGTTCACAAAAAATAATTAGATCAAAGGAAAAATAAATGAAAAAATATAGATTACATTAAATACAAAGGGAATCAATGCAGTTAATATGAAGTCTATGAGATATATTCAAATAGGTACACAGAGGTAAATCCATGCTTTTTAATATTTTTGCATAAAAGGTAAAAGTAAAGTGATATAATCAGTATTTTAAAAGTGATACATTAAAACATAAGGACCATTGTTGGGGTGGGAGGGTGATTTCAGCACTATCAATAATAAAGCTGCATTTTAAATGTTATAAGCAAGACCCTTAGGATCTAGGAGACAGGATGTAAATATCACCTCTATCACTTTTACAGCAATATAAACTGGAGTAGGTTACTGAACTTCTGTGATATTCAGTATTCTGATTTGATTTGTAAAATTTTGGCTAAGCAAACGTTTCTGTAAAGGATCAGATAATAAATACTTTAGATTTGTAGGTGTACAAATCTCTACTTTTTTAGCACAAATTCAGTCATAAAGAATACATAAATAAATGGTCAGGACTATGTTCCAATAAATTTTTATTCATAAAGCCAGATGACTGTGGTCCATAATTGACCCCCCATTGACAGTGATCTACTGAACCCTTATTTAGTGTGTTGTCATTGAAAGTGTATTAAACATGATAAAGTCTGAAAGTACAGGGAAATGCTGGGTAATAAAGGGTTTATAATCTTTAATATTTATTGCAATTATAATCAATTTGTCATCAAAAAGGAAAAATTCAAAAAAAAATGTAAACTACCTCAATATATGTAAAACAGAGTTTAATATAAAGGATTACTAAATCCACTTTCAGATAAGATTGGAAACTGTACTCTAATGGATTAATTTTTAAAAATATATATAAAATAACAATTTCCACTTATTAAATTGCAAAACAAATTATGAAAAGCAAAAAAAAAAATCATTCAATTAAAGGGATAAAAAATTAAGTTTACTTAAACATTATGTGGTCCTTACAGCAAAATATAAGAAAGTTTTATCTATAGTTGTTTATAAAAGATAGACAAGAGTTTGACAATCTGGTCTATCAACAAAACCCTAAAATTATTTAATTGTGATGCATGTAAATAATTACAAACTAAAACATGAAAACACAACATTACTGTTTGTAAATGAAAAAACATTTTCATTGATTTTGAAAATGTATATGGTCAATCAAAGGTTTATAATTAATGAGACAAAATTCCCATATTGTAAAATTGTTTTATCAGTGACACACTGCATGTTTTTCACAAATAATAAGAAATATCCATCATTCTGTCATGTCATTATTGACAACTGCATAGCGACTCTATTCTTGGCATTATATGCAGAAAGAATATTTAATTTATTTAGTAGTTCACTATTAATTTCTCTGGGGCTTTGAAAACTTAGTTCAGATATGAAAATCACCTAATTGTAAATATGGGGTGGATAAAGTTCAGCAACTCTAAATATTCTTTCTTTATAGCCATCCTATAAGACACTGGGTTTTCAGAACACATTAGCCTACTTTATAAAATTTCTTTGAAATAACATGTCCCAAAGGAATTCTATCATGTGTTTAGCAAACATATATTGAGTGTTTTTATTATATGCATATATATATATATATATATATATATATATATATATATATATATATTTTTTTTTTTTTTAATATGGTGCTGAGAATTGAACCCAGTGCCTCACACATGCTAGGTGAGCACTCTACCTCTGAGCCACAACCCCAGCCCATAGGCTTACTTTTGAATGATTATTTTAAAACATATAAAATAAAATGCCATTATAATAGTCCCCTCATTATCTTTGGAGGATTTGTTTCAAGACTGCCAATGATTGCCTTATACTGTAAATATTACCCAAACCCATATATGTTTTTCCCATACATATATCCATGATAAAGTTTAATTAATAAGGCACATTAAGAGATTAACAAGAATCAATCATACTAAAATAGAACAATTATAACAACATTGTAATAAAAGTTATGTGAATGTGATTTCTTTCTCAATGAATCTTATTGTACTGTACTTGCTCTTGTTATGGTGATGCAGGATGATATATTGCTTTTGTGATGAGAAGTGAGGAATGACAAGGGCATTTTATGTAGTGTCAGGCTGTTATTAAAGGTGGATCATCTGCAATGGGCAATTCTTGATCCTCAAATATCAAACCATTACAGCATGGAACAGTTAGTATATATGACTGAATATGCTGGATAAAGGGATGATACATGTCCCATTCATGACAGAGTGGAACTGGATGAGATTTCATAAAACTACTCAGAATAGTGAGCAGTTTAAAACTTACTAATTGTTTATTTCTGGAATTTTCCATTAAATACTTTTGGGCCACAGTTGATACAGGTAGCTGAAACATTGGAAAGCAAAACTAAGGATAAGAGTGACACTATTGTATTTTACACTAATTACTAGCAGGAGGAATTAGATTTTTTGAAGCAAAACACGTAGAAATATAGGAAAACACTTGTATTTTATCTGTGAAAGGGTGTTGTTAATTCTTGTCCAGAAACTTTCCATGCTTTATTTGTATCTCTTTGAATTTGCAGTTAGAATCTATTTCTGTATAACCATTCACTCATTCATCCAAGAATTTATGAAGTTCCTATTATATGTCTACCGTTTGATAGAGAGCATAGCCAGTCACATTCTTTTCCACAACAGCTCACTGAGTAATAATGAAGGCAAGTGAATTATGATTAATAATTTCCCATCTAGGGGAAGTCTCAAATGTTTTATTTCTACTTTCAAAAAGTACAAATTTGGGGGGGCTTCCCCTATCCTTATTAGATCTCCAGAGATTCACATTTTTTTCATAATGCTTGCAGGTGTTCTGGGGCTTTGCAGGGAAGGTTGGTTTTAGGACCATGAGATGGAGACCTGGCACGTTTGTGAAGTTCACACATGCACCCTACTGGATAGTCATTGGGCAAGGGGTTGAATGCTGACAAAACTTAGGAATTCATTAGAAATTTGGCAGATGAATAGAAAGAAATGGAAATAATTATACCAGGCAACTAGGAATCAAAAGTGAAAGGCAAAAAAGGAAACAAAGATAGAACATTTGAATGTTATATGTAATAAATGAAACTGGTATTTAGACAAAGTTTCCTGGGCAAATAGAGAATACATATTATTGTCAAGTACTCAAAGAACAGCCTCAAAAATTGACCATGTACAATTTCACAAAGGAAGCCTCAAAAAACTTGAGCCGTGATCCTACAGATTGTTATTTAACAGTAAAATAATTAGAAATATATATTTTTGTTGACAGCCACAGCCGAAGGGGCCCCAGCAAACTTCCAGCTGCCGGCTGATGATTGGCTCACAGTGGCCCCAGCAACATCTAGCTGATTGGCTCCTCGGCCCCAGCAACATCTAGCTGATTGGCTCCTTTGCGGTGATGCTCATTGGACTGTTTCCCTGCCCTTTCAGACCACGGAGCTGCTCATTGGGGGACTTTTTTGGCTCCGCCCATGTGACCCAGCCAATCGGCCTCAAGAGCAGGAGGATTGTGGGAGGTGGGGAGAAGCTTGTGGGGGAGAGAGAGGCTTGTGGAAAGCCGGTGGTGGCAGTTGAGGCTCTGAGGATTTTTCCTGAGAGGCTGTTTTGTTTGGCGTGTGTGGTTCTAAAAATAAAGTTAGTTTCTTTTGACAAGTGGCTCCTGATTGTGCCCAGCCAGACTGCGGCATTTGGTGGCTCGCACGGGGAGCGACTGAGGGTAAGTGAAACTGCTCGCACCTGAGGGCAGGGCGAGAGGATGGGTAGCCATTTTAAGATTCTTCTTTTGTTATTTTGTTTCACTTTAGTTTTAAGTTGCCTGTCCCTGGAGATGTGTAAGATGGAAGAAAAACCGCTCACATCTGAGGAACAGATAGGGAGAAAGGATGGATGGACATTTCAGGAGGCTATTATAATGATTTTGTGTTGTTTCAATTTTGTTTCACTCTGTTTCAGTTTTGTTAGGCGTCATCTTGTTGGGTTGTATTATAGTAGAAATACAGGATCAGAAATTAGTAAAAAACAAACTGAAAGAGTGTTAAGTAAATTGTTAGAGGAAGGAGGCATCCCAGTAAAATCAATAGCAGTCAGGGCATACGTTGATACAATACAAAAATGTAGCCCATGGCTTTTTAAGGAGGAGTTGTTAAATATATCACAATGGAACCATCATGGTGAAGATTTAAAAAGAATAGAAAAGAAAAGCCCAGGGACTCTGCCAGTTGGCACATTGCCATTGTGGACGTTCATATCTTGTTTGCTTAGTCCAAAGCCTTCAGTTCAGACAATGGTAGAGGAAGGAGAAGACATATTGATTCAAGTAAAAGAGAAGGTCTCTCAAGTTAGTCAGACAGAGGAAAAGATTCAAGTAAAAGAGAAGGCCTCTCAAGCTAGTCAGACAGAGAAAGAAAGTGTAAAACAGAAAAAGCCATCAGGGGGAAAGTTACAACAGGAGACTGCTACTAACACCTTTCTATCACCAGAGGACGTAAGTGTCCAACTAACAAGGCCACCTCCATATGCTGGGAGGTCCCCAACCCCCGCAGTTGATAGTTGGGATCCTGAGACAAGATCTCAAATATTAACATGCCCTGTATTTGAGGCAGGAGGGCAGCAATTTTACCAAGTTTTAAATTTCAAAACAGTGAAGCAGCTAAAAGAGGCTGTAACAACCTAGGGTCCTCAAGCACCCTTCACTGTAAGCATGGTTGAATCCATTAACAACTTGAACATGACACCAGCAGATTGGGCTAATATGTGTAAAGCTGTGCTAAATGGAGGACAATACCTGTTATGGAAGGTTGCCAATGAGGAATTTTGCAAGGAGACGGCTAGGCGAAATGCAGCAGCTGGTTATCCTCAGAGAAATCTAGATATGTTGTTAGGAAAGGGACCTTATGAGGATCAGCAGCAACAAATTGCATATGATCCTGGCGTATACGCACAAATTGCTGCAGATGCAATTAAGGCATGGAAGACTTTACAAGGACATGGAGGTTTACAAGGTCAATTATCTAAGGTAATACTAGGAGCTAATGAACCTTATGCTGAATTTGTAGATAGGCTTATTCAAACAGCTACCAGAGTTTTGGGGAATACACAACAAGCAATGCCATTACTAAAACACCTGGCTTATGAGCAAGCGAATCGTTGGTGCAGAGATATCATTAGACCATGGAAACATGAAGATTTAAACACATATATTAAATTATGTAGAGACATTAATGAACAAGAGCAAGTCGTGGCAGCTGCAGTAAAACAGGCTTTAGATGCCAGAGACATTAATGAACAAGGGCAAATTGTGGCAGCTGCAGTAAAACAGGCTTTAGATGCCAGGCCAAGAACATGCTACAATTGTGAACAAACAGGACATTTTAAAAGGAATTGCCCCATTGGAGGAGGGTTTAACAAAACTAGGTATCAAAGGAGTAGAATACCAGGTATTTGCCCACGATGCCGTAGAGGGAGACATTGGGCTAATGAATGCCGTTCTCAAACCACCATAGAGGGTACTCCATTATCAAAAAACGAACAAGGACCAGGTGTTTATCCACGATATCGTGGAGAAAGGCATCGGGCTCCATTGCCAAAAAACGGACAGGGGGGCCCAATGCTCCGGGGCCCAAAACCACAAATATACGGAGCACTGGAGGAACCCAGCAACCCCATCAGGGTAGTGCCCAGGACACATTGTCCATCAGATCCCTCATCAGACAAACCAGAGGGAGCGCAGGGTTGGACATCTGCGCCTCCGCCAGAGCAGTACTAACTCCAGAGATGGGAGTTCAAATCATTCCCACAGGGGTGAAAGGACCTCTTCCCAAAGGAACAGTAGGCTTATTATTGGGACGCAGCTCTTCTACTCTAAAAGGACTTATGATAAGTCCTGGGGTAATTGATCCTGATTATGAAGGTGAAATAAAAATTATAGCCAGTTCTCCAAAGGGTATATCAGTAATTTCACCAGGAGATAGAATAGCACAGTTACTAATAATACCCAGCCTACATGATAAATTTTCCAGTCGTACTGTAGAAAGAGGTTCCAAGGGATTAGGCTCCACAGGTGTAGATTGGGCTATGCTTTCTTTAAATTTAGATTCTCGCCCCATGCTAAAACTAAATATTCAAGGACATGAATTTAATGGGCTACTGGATACAGGTGCAGACCTTAGCATCATCTCTCATCAAGAATGGCCAAAACATTGGCCATTACAACAAGCCACTCAAACGCTTCGAGGCCTAGGAGTGGCGACTAATCCCCATAGAAGTGCAATGGTATTAGATTGGAAGGATCCTGAAGGATGTGAAGGAACTATACAGCCATATGTATTGGATCATCTTCCCGTAAATTTATGGGGACGAGATGTCCTAGATCAATTAGGTTTGACATTAACAAATAACATCAACCAAAATGCACCCACTATTATGACTAGACAAGGTTTTAGGAAAGGAAAAAGATTAGAAAAACAAGAACAAGGTATAGCAGCACCAATACAAATAGATCAAGGAACAGAAAGACATGGGTTGGATTTTCAGAAAGGGCCACTGAGACAATAAAAATTACTTGGAAATCAGAAAGACCAGTATGGGTTCCTCAGTGGCCCCTGACTAAAGAAAAGATACAAGCAGCCCATGACCTGGTCAAACAACAATTAGCGGAAGGACATATACAACCTTCTGTATCTCCCCATAATACTCCCATTTTTGTCATCAAAAAGAAATCTGGTAAATGGAGATTATTGCAAGATTTAAGAGCCATTAATAATGAGATGGTTATTATGGGACCTGCTCAATCAGGGATTCCTCAGTTGTCTGCTTTGCCAAAAACCTGGTATGTTTTAGTTATAGATATTAAAGATTGTTTTTTTTCAATTCCAATTCATCCTGAGGATAGTCCACGTTTTGCATTTACTATCCCTGCACTGAATCATGAAGGTCCTGATCAGAGGTATGAAAGGAAAGTACTCCCTCAAGGAATGCTAACAGCCCAACTATGTGTCAAATTTATGTTAACAAAGTAATACAGCCACTTAGAAATCAAAATCCTGAACTACAAATATTTCACTATATGGATGATGTATTATTAGCACACAAAGATAAAAACACATTGCTAGAATGTTATGCCACACTTACAAACTTATTAAAAAATTATAATCTAGAGATAGCAATAGATAAAGTACAATTAAATTTTCCAATTAATTATTTAGGAGTTCTATTATCCTCAACCATGGTCCCTCCACCAAAAATTCAAATACGAGTAGATCAACTCAAATCACTTAATGACTTTCAAAAGTTATTAGGAGACATAAATTGGATAAGGCCTTATTTAGGTATACCAACAGGAGAGTTGGGACCTTTATTTGATATCCTAAAAGGTCCATCAGATCCAAATTCACCCCGAATGTTAACGCCTGAAGCAAGAAAGGCATTAAAAATCATTGAAACATATATGGAAAATATGCATTTGGATAGAATTGATATAAGTTTGCCTTTATTATTTATTGTACTACCAACAAAAAATATTCCTACAGGAGTATTTTGGCAAGAAGGTCCATTATTATGGATACATTTATCTTATTCTCCTAACACTATTCTTACTAGGTATCCTGAGGCTGTAGGACAATTAATACTCAAAGGAATAAAAGCAGCAAAGGGAGTGTTTGGAATTTCTCCCAATAAAATTATTACTCCATGTAATATGAATCAAATTGATGAGTTAGCTAATGAGTTAAATACTTGGGCAATAATCATGTGCAAATCTAATGTTTCATTTGATAACCACTTACCATCTAATCCTTTATTGTCTTTTTGGTCATTGCATCCTGTAATTTTTCCAAAAATGACAAGAAAAACCCCTATCATGAATGCTCCAAATATATTCACTGATGGGTCAAATAATGGTACAGCAGCAGTAGTTACCCCTGATCAAACTTTTACATTTTTAGTACCCAAACAATCAGCTCAAAATGTAGAGCTTAATGCAGTTTTACAAGCTTTTGTGATGTTTAAAGATTCTGTATTTAATTTATTTTCTGATAGTCAGTATGTAGTTAATGCTATAGTATCTCTTGAAGATGCTGGTAGGATTTCCCCTTCTTCTATTGTTTTCTCTTTGCTTTCCACTATACAAAGTCTAATCTGGGACAGAAAAGATCCATTCTTTATAGGACATATCAGGGCACATACAGGATTGCCTGGAGCCCTTAGTTTGGGCAATGATTTAGCAGATAAAACTACACATGACATACATATTTTCTCTACACTAGAAGAAGCTATAAATTTTCATAAAAAGTTCCATGTCAATGCTAATACTTTACAAAAGCGTTTTAAAATAACTAAGGAACAAGCTAGACAAATAATAAAACAATGTCAAAATTGTGTGACCTTTTTACCACAAGTTAATCTTGGAGTCAATCCTAGAGGATTGATACCTAACCATATTTGGCAGATGGACGTCACACACTTGCCAGAATTTGGAAAATTAAAATATTTGCATGTTACAGTTGATACTTCTTCTGGATTTTTGATGGGCTCCCTTCATGCCGGAGAAAAAACTAAAGATGTTATAGCTCATTGCTTACAAAATTTTGCCACTGTGGGTGTTCCAAAACAGTTAAAAACAGATAATGCCCCTGGTTATACTTCTACCTCTTTTAAACAATTTTGCTCAACATTTGGCATTACTCATATAACAGGAATCCCATACAATCCACGGGGACAAGGCATAGTTGAAAGAGCTCATCAAACTATTAAAATGTACTTATTAAAGCAAAAAGAAGGAATTGGGAAGGGGTATATATTCCCCAAAGATAAACTTAAAATAACCCTTTTTACTCTAAACTTTTTAAATTTGGATTCATCAGGACTTAGTGCTGCGGAAAGGCATATGTGTCCAAAAAATGTGCATAAGCCCAAGGTACTTTGGAAGGATATTCTAACAGGACAATGGAAAGGTCCTGACCCAGTAATTGTCTGGAGTCGGGGGTCTGTTTGTGTGTTTCCACAGGGAGAACAGCAGCCGATTTGGATTCCAGAGAGATTAACCAAGGTCCTGACCCAGTGATTGTCTGGTGTCGGGGGTCTGTTTATGTGTTTCCACAGGGAGAAGAGCAGCCGATTTGGATTCCAGAAAGATTAACTAAAGTGATTTCTACAGACCAAAAAGAAGATGATTTGGCTCAAATCCATAACAACTGATATCCAGTAAAATAACAGTAAAATAATTAGAAATATATATTTTAAGGATAGCTTAAACATCTAATATGCTTGGAAACTAACATCATACTACTAAAAAATTCTTGGATTGAAGAAGAAATATTTTTAAAGTATTAAGATACTAATAACACTATTTAGAAATGGAAGGATTTGTAACTATAGGTAATAATTTTGAGAGAAATTTAGTGCTTCAAATAATTGTATTAGAAAAAAATAAGCTATGTATTCAATTTAATCAGAAGAAAAGTCTACAAGAAAGATAGAGGAAATTTAGGGGGAAATAAAGACAATGAATAAAGTGGAATAAAAATAAAGAAAAATTCCAAAATTAAGAAATGATTAGTTTAAAACTTTGAGAAGATAAAAACCCGCTGGCAAGATGTCAATGGCAAAAGGGGTAAAACTTAAACTAAGAATAAAATTGTTTGAATAAATACATTCCAATAAACCCCAAATGAAATGATCATGTTGCTGGGGAAAACAATATAAGTGGCTAAATTTTGTAAGAGAATAAACCTGAAACAGCCAATTGTTTGGAAGACTATTTTTTTATTGATTTTATTTTTTAAAATACATGGCAGCTGAATGTATTACAATTCTTATTGCACATATAGAACACAAGTTTTCATATCTTTTATAAAGTATATTCATGCCAATTCATTTCTTTATACATGTACTTTGTGGGGTTTTTTGCATTAAAATTCTTATTACACACATATACCACAATTTTCATATCTCTGTATATAAAGTAGGTTGACACCCAATTCGTGTGTTCATATATGTACTTTGGATAATGATGTTCATCACATTCCACCATCCTTGCTAATCCCCTGCCCCCTCCTTTTCCCTCCATCCCCTCTTCCCTATCTAGAATTCATCTATTTATCCCATGTTCCCCCCCTCCCTACCTCACTATGAGTCAACCTCCTTATATCAGAGAAAACATTCAGCATTTGTTTTGGGGGATTGGCCAAATTCACTTAGCATTATCTTCTCCAATGCCATCCATTTACCTGCAAATGCCATGATTTTATTCTCTTTTAGTGCTGAGTAATATCCCATTGTGTATATATGACACATTTTTTTTTATCCATTCATCCACTGAAAGGCATCTACGTTGGGTCCACTGTTTAGCTATTGTGAATTGTGCTGCTATAAACATTGATGTGGCTATGACCCTGTAGTATGCTGCTTTTAAGAAGAGGATAAACAATCAACAAATATATGAAAAAATGCTCATCATCTCTAGCAATCAGAAAATGCAATCAAAACTACTCTAAGATATCATTTCACTCCAGTCAGAATGAAGACTCTTCTTTATTCTAGCTTAATTTTGAACATATATAGCCCCCTTTTGGTTCCTCAGTCACTTCTCCCCAGCATGTGACAGGAATTTGTTAAATTCATTCAGTCCCTTCTGATTCATTCTCCTTTCACAGATGAAAGGTGAATTCAGCTCTTTCATATGTTAAGGGATTTGGACATTTCAGGAATAAACTATTAGCAGGTCCACTTGGGTACATATCGAAAATCACAACCTACAGCTACCTTTAGGCTTTTCTTTTCTAGATTTCACATGTGAGGGAACCCCTGAGATATTTGTAGAACTGAGAAATATTATTAATAAGAAATTATCTCATAGTTTCTATGAGTCAAGAATCTGGGTTCAGATTGGTTGTCCTCTAGCTCTGGGTCTGTTTTATAAGGGTGCATTATCCCAAGGCTCAACTGGGAAGGATCCTCTTCCTAATTAAATCAAGTAGCAGTTATTTGGATTCAGTGCTCTGCAGTTTATTTTGC
This sequence comes from Marmota flaviventris, assembly GCF_047511675.1. Classification (NCBI taxonomy): domain Eukaryota; kingdom Metazoa; phylum Chordata; class Mammalia; order Rodentia; family Sciuridae; genus Marmota; species Marmota flaviventris. The sequence continues at coordinate 127,525,794 of NC_092518.1, forward strand.
TAAGGACTCAGTTCCTCCTAAGGTATTCCTTAAAATGTGGGCCTCTTTATTGAGCATTTCATAATATGTTTTAATAAAAATGAGAAAGCACATGTGCAAGAGAGATTGCTACCAAGAAAGTGTTCTAGCAAAGATAAAATTGATGATGTTAATGGCATTCCATTACTTTTGTAGGATTTTAGCTATTAGAAGCAAATCTCTAGATACAGCCCATACTCATGCCATTCAACTGAACTGGATTACACAAGGGTATAAACATCAATTGGTTAAGATCACTGAGATCCTATGAGAAGCTGCATTCTAAATAAAAAATTGATGATTGTGTAGGGAAACAGAAAATACAATTCTGTTGGGAAGGTGGACTGATATATTCTAGAAAACAATGTGGCAATATTTAGTAAAATTATTGCTTTGGACTGAATGTGCCTCCCAAAATTCACATGTTAATACCCTTATCATTAATGTGATGGTAATTGGAGATGGGAGATAATTAAATTTGGTCATGAGGGCTGTGTCTCAGATTAATGCCCTTATTAAAAGAGGAAGACACCTAAATCTCTCCTTCTGTATGCATCCACCAAAGAAAGCATATGAAGACGTAACCCGGAAGCCAACCTTCATTAGAACCTGACTATGCTGCTACCCTGGACTCATGGTTCTAGCCTTCAGAATTGTCTGTTGTTAAGTCACAGATTCTATGGTATTCTGCTATAGCAGCCTGAACTAAGAAAAATATGTGTATCTATGACCTTGAATTTTTATTCCTGAATATATTTCAGAGAAATATATTCAGAAGTTCACAAGGGAACATGAATATGGATGTTCATTATATCATCATTTGTGTCAGTAGAGTATAGAACAAACATGGGTGTCTCTTAAATGGGGAAGCGAATGGAGGATGAAAGTTGGTGTACTATGTCAATGGGATGTTGCAACGTTAGAAGCAATGAACCAGAGATATAGGTGGCAACAAAAACACAGAAACCAATTATGATACATTCAAACATACATTTAACAAGGCCATATACAAGGACAGAATTCAAATATAAAATAATAATTCTATTGTTGAAAAGGGAACTAGTGCTAGATTCTAAGAAGAAAGAAAAATTTGAATAAAAGAGAAGGAATCTTGCAAAACTCAATGATGATAATGTGACCAGGCTCCAAAAATAGAATAAAAATAAGGATAAAATGCAATTTTCGTCAGTGGGTAGTTAATTTTATTCCTTTTCTATAAGTTGAAGGCCTGGAAGAAAACAATTTTAAAAATTGGCAGCCTTTAATGCCAAATGCAGTAAGTATATTGATATTCATTAATGGGAATATGTCTTGTTTGTAGCATTATTCACATATCTTCTGATAATTAAAGAAAAATATAACCATATTACTTTTGGATGGATTTTAGGTACATTATCCAAAATACTAACTAATGGCTAAGGGAAAGATAGCAGAATGAGTTTGTAGGAGTAGCTTTGGGGAATACTTTGGTAGAGGAAGATCTCTACCACCTGTACTACCACTATTGAACACTATATAAGAATTAGGGTGGGGTGGCTCTATCAGGTATATTAAAGAAAAGTCTCCTTTGCCCAACCAGATCATTTTTGCCTTCCTAGCATCTCCTCTCCCCCACATCCCAGAAGTGCCAAGAGTGTTGATTTGCAATATCTAAGCTATAGCATGGTTTCCCTAGCAACCTCCCTAGCCTCTTCATGTACAGAAATGTCAGAGATAGTCTACCCCTCCTTAGTCCTCATTGGCTGGGGAGTAACTTGCTGGCCAATCAAGGCTGAAGGGTGTGGCCCTTCATTGTCTTGGGAGGGCATATATGCATAGGATCCTTACAGCTCTTCAGAAGACCACTGGGAGGCTTCAGTATGGCTAAGGCAACCAAGAAATCACAGAAGCCTAATGCAGATATGGCCCAGTCAACATCATCGATGAAAGAAAGAATATGAAGACTTCCTATCATCACTCCAGATGCAGAAGAGGCAGCAAGGTAAGATAACCCAACCCAAGCTTCTCCTTTCTGCATTCATTCCCCACGACCTAAGACTCCTATTTATTTTTCATCTGGCACAAACCCCTACTTCACATGTATATCCCATCTTCTTTTCCCAAACCAATGCCCTTATGGCCTCTCTGTTGTCCTTACAGATACTAAAGTCCACCAATAAGGGTAAAAAAAAACACTTCAAAATAATTCAAGCAAAAGAGACTCAGAAAAGCCTTCCACATCTCTGAAAAAATCTAAGAAAACTAAAGGAACAATACTTTTTGGTCATTATCATCGGCTAAATGAAAAACTGAATAGAGAGCCAGAAATGGAAAAGACCCCAGAAACCTCCAGCATTTCAAGTGATGATCTGGACAGCAAGTAATTGAGTGGGGCCAGAGACCTCAGAATAATCTGCAGAGTGTCCAGAGGTCTGGCAGCTAAGAAATGGCTAAATTTTACAACAGGTTACTAACATTAATGGTGGTGAAAATAAAATCAATCTGATGTGAAAAGATGTGTATCTCTGTGAGCCTCTGATGCTGGAGTGGGAACAAATAAAAGGTAGAAGTAGGTGTTTGAGAAGGGAGAGATGTGGGATCTGTGGAGTTGGAGTTCAAAAGATAAATTGTTATCCACACATTGAAGGATAAAGACAAAGTGAGGACTGAGGACTGAAGACAAACTTCCTCTTTATACTTGATCCCACAGGCAAGGCGAAAAGGACTTCATGTTTCTCCCTATTTGTGTATGGCTTTAGTATGTAGATTTCCAGAAACTGTATAAGGTGAGGCATGTGAGTGGCAGTATCTCAAAAAATATACAAGGAGTCACCTGAGGAACACTGACCTCATAGTGGTGTTTGTTACTCCATACCCTATTATGTAAGCAACTAATGGCTCTCAGAAGGGCTAAAGAACTCACTCTATCATCCCTAGGAAAGTAATGGTGATTGAAAGAACAAATCCAGAACCAATCAGCCCACTTAAGAAATTTGGGGTAGAGTAAGCCATTGGGAGTGGTCTGCCTCATGTGCTGGCAAGAAAATGGAGCATTCATTGTTCATGGAGAAGTTTTAAGCAACACGGCTCCTCCTACAAATATCTTTAAGCTTTATCTTTTTCAAAGTTGTTTTCATCCATGAAAATAGTTTCATGCTTAATTTATGGAACTATAATTGAAGCACAAGAACCTGTACATGATTAAAAAGTTTGTATGTGGGCTGGGGTTGTGGCTCAGTGGTAGAGCACTTGTCTGGCATCTGTGAGGCACTGGGTTTGATCCTCAGCATCACATAATAATTAAATAAAATAAAGGTATTGGGTCCACCTACAACTATTTTTTTAAAGTTCGTATGTTTTATCACACACACATACTAATCACAATTATAAGAGTGAATATATCCATCATTCCTTAAAATTTCCACATGCTGTTAGTCCCTTTTGTGATAGTAAAATACCTGAGGATGGGTACTTTATTTTTTAAAAAAAGATTTCACAATTTTGGAAGCTGAAAGTCTGAGATTGGGCAGCCTCACCTAGTTGGCCTCTGATGAGGGCCTTCCTGCTATGTCATAACATGGGCTGATGGCTTCACATGATGAAGGAAGTATGTGTGTGTGTATGTGAGAGGTAAATTACATGGAAAGAGAGAAACAGAGTAGGAAAGGGTCAAAATTGCTCCTTTATAACATCTCTGCTCTCATGGAAACAAATTCAGTCCTACAATCAGCATGATGAGCATTAGTATCTTCAGAGGGGTGATTATTAGAAGGGTGATCATCTCCCACTAGGCCCCACCTCTTAAAGTTGTCTTCCAACCTTTCAATACCAAATATACTGGGGACCAAACCATATTCAAACTACAGCATGCTTCTTGGCAATATCTCCCTCCTACCCCTCCCTGTACCCCCATCTCCAGGTAACTACTGTCTTGCTTGTGGCCACTATCAGTTTCCATTTTCTAGAGGTTTATAAAAATGGAGTCATGAAATATATACTCTTTTTTTCATCTAGCCTCTTAGAAAATTCTTCTCACCCCTCAAAAATCTTTTATTGTTTTAATTTCTAAAAGATGCCTGCAGTCAGTAAGTTTTTTTAAGTTATAATTGGACACAAAGCCTTTATTTTATTTATTGATTTTTATGTGGTGCGGAGGATTGAACTTAGTGCCTCACGTGCTAGGCGAGTGCGCTATCACTGAGCCACAACCCCAGCCCTGCCAATAAGTTTTAAATGTGTATATATAAGGTACAAAAAGGACATTTTTAGCACTTGTCCCTTAATTATCAGATATATTATGTGAGGGAATTAATGTGGAGAAATTCTTGTTATACTATTAACCTTAGATATCATGTAATTAAGTTACTGCTTTCCTTTCTAAAGTAAGTTCCTCAGGATCTAGTATGGCTTGCAGTGCATTTCAGGCCACTATTCTGTGGTCTTGTATGACACATGTATTCTAGCATTTAAACAGCTGTTTCTAAATAAACATTGATAGCACGGTGATTGTAAAATAAAAGCAATAATATAAAAGAAATTAATTTCTTATGTGCTGTCATTTCATGAAGAGTTTATTTGTGCTCATGCTTAAATCAGTAAATCAAAGTGCAAATGAGAGTTTAAGTTTTTACGTGATTTATGCATGTACTTTGATGAAGTTGAATTATATCTTTAAAAGTAAATTTATTCTTGTTTAATTGTTCAATGTTTATTTAAAAAATATTAAATGTAATACCATATGGATGATTTATTAGTTGACTAGATTGTACCTTTTGCTTTTCTATCCATTATTACTTCTTGTTTAAATTCATGATTATTATTCTTCTATTGAAGAGTGAGCATTTAAAAACATTGGCCACTTAGAGTTTAATATGTCATTTATGCCAATGGTTAACAATATTTTTCATCATATTTTGCTCCTAGGATATGACTGTTTTTATTTTGAACATCTTTATTCAGATATAATTGACATGTAATAAATTACATGTAATAAATTACACATAAAATAATAAATTAGATTTAACATTTCACCTGTAAAACCATCACCATTATTAAAAAAAAAGAATATTATCATTACCTAAACAGTTTCCTCAAACCACTTCCCCAAGCCCTGTCCATTGCCATACAAGCACTGATCAGCTTTCTGGATCTGTAGATTAGTTTATATTTTCTAGAGTTTTATATAAATGGAATCACAATTTGTACTTTTGTATGGTTCTTTCACTCAGTGAAAGATGAGAGTCATCAATATTATTGAGTACATCTACATTACAAGATTTGCATATATTATGATTTTAAGTAGCATTAAATTGAATCTCCACCAATTAGTTACCTTATTCCTTTCACTCAAGTTGCCCCAATGGTTATGTCTTCCACAAATATATTACTTTTTCATTAGGAAATTGATATTGACACAATTCATTTAACTTACTAATATTTCACCAGGTTATTAACAAATTTTTATATGTATTTGTGTTTGGTTCTGTGGAATTTTCTCATGTGTAGCATTTTCTGTAACTACTACTATAGTCAATATGCAGAAAAGTTCCATCCAAGGAACCCTTTTGCTACATATATATAACCATAGTCACCTCTAGTCACTTCTCCATCCCTGAAATCAAGTAATTTATTCTTTATGATTTTTATGATTTTTTTTAATTAGAAAAAAATGTTACATAAATGGAATAACTCAGTTTGGAACCATTTTGTATCTTTCTTTTTTCACTCAGAATAAATCTCCTGTGATCTAATCAATTTGTGTGTAATAATAGTTTTTTTTGTTTGCTTCAATCATTCATTGATTAATCCATTTGGTTTGATAAATCATTAATTTATTAAAGAACACTATGTAGCCACAATTCTCTAGAAAAACAAAACAAAAGTATAAAGTTAGGTTGATAGATAGAAGATAGATAATCAGTCAGGCAAGAAGGGAGGCAGAAATAATAAGAGATCTATTAAAGGAATTGACTTAGGCAGCTATAAGCACTAAGATGTCCTAAAATATGCTATTTGAAAGCTGTAGACCCTGGGATGCAAGTATCATTGCTCAGTCTAAGTTTGAAAATTTCAGAACCAGAGAAGTCAAAGGTATCATTAATTCTCAGTCTGAAACTTAAGGCCTATCAACCCTGAGGGTGCTAGTATGAGTCCTAGAGTCCCAAAGCCAGAAAGTCTGGAGTACTGATGTTGAAGGTCAGGAGAAGAAGTGTTGCTATTCCCGAAAAGATATGGGAATCCTTTTCTCTCCATTTTTAAAAATTTATTTTATTTTTTACACAAATGGAGCACAACTTTTCATTTCTCTGGTTTTACATGATGGAGATTAATTGCACAAACATAACCACACATAGGAATAATAACGTCCCTCTCATTCTATTCAAGGACCTAGCCAGTAGAATGGTGCCCACCTACATTAATGGCTGATTTTCTTCACTCAGTTAACTAACATGTCAATCTCCTCTAGAAACGTGTTCATAGACACACACACAGAAGTATTCCCAGGTTTCTAAGTATTCATTAACCCAAACAAGTTGACACATAAATTAATTATCATAGATATCTTTGTTGTTTCTAATTTTAGAAGATTAAAATAAAGATGATATGGCATTCCTGTATAAATTTTGAGTGTGAATGTGATCTTCCAACTTTCTGGAATAATACCCAAGAATACAATTTTTAGGTCATCTGATAAATGTATTGTTTAGTTGTGTGAGAAATTTTCATATGACTTTCCAGTTGGTTGTACCATTTTAAATTCCCACCAGCAATCTACAAGGGATATAATTTCTCTGCATTCTCACTAGAATTTAGTGCTATCACTTTATATTTAAGTTATTCTGGTGCATGTGTAATGATATACAATTAGCATTTTGATTTGAATTTCTCCTATGGTTGATATAGTTGAACATGTTTTTATATGCTTGTTTTCCATCTACAAATCCCCTTTGTAAAAATTTCCACTCATATTTCTAGCCCATTTCTCTTTCTTTCTCATTGGAGACACTTGCACAGTAAGACTTGGATAAATTTGAAGACAGGTGTACATAAATAGAGAACCATTTTATAATTGCTTTTTCTTTCTTCCATCCCTTAATCTTATTGGAAAGGCATAAGAAAATGAATCATTTCTTATTTAATCCAGAATTTCCTTAATTGGATTTTAGGATCTCTGTTTTAAAGAGCAGATTATCTGAATTTTTAAGACCTCTTACAATATGTTTTTGTATTTTCTTTCTACCCACATACCATTAACTGGTATTTTCTCCTAGATCCCGATGAATTTTCTATTGTTAAATAATACTTTAAATATTGGTATTAAACAAAGGATTGCTATATGTTTCTTCATATAACATTTTCTTCCTCTAGTATGTTGTTATAATCCCTTTTGGCTTTATTTCTTCTTCAAAAAATATAAACATGGGTGCTCAATGTCGCTCCTATGTAAAAAATGCTGGATTTGGGATTCTAATATTTGGCTTTTGGGATGTACCATTAAGGGATTACATGTAGATTTTGTGGCTGTGGTCTGCTTTTACTTAACAATTCTCCATTCTATTACTGCATCCATCTTTGCCCCTATAATATATGCATTCAGTCATTTCAATGATACTCGACCACATGAGAACCACCTCCAAACTATGTAAAATCATCTCCTCCATAACCTTGTATAACACTGGTTCTGGTAAATAATTTATCCTTAAAGTTTTCTTCCATACCTATTCCAAAGGGTTCTGCAACACACATCAGTCTTGGTACCATACTAAACAATTTATGAATATTAACAATATGATTAGCCTGTATTGGTGTATGTGGGTAATTTAAACCTTTGAATTCCTTTGTCAGATTTACTTGATATTTTCAAAAATCAAAGCTAGAGGAAATTCTACAGACATTATATACTGAACTGCTTAGGGATTTTTTCTCTGGTTTCAACATTCCTTGGAAAAATCAGTCAGAGGATAGCTATCATACTTGATGATTAAGGAATTCCTAGCCAATCACTTCAAACTGAAATAACCACAAACAGTCCTGCCATCTCTCGCCACTCAGGCTCTTTACGTAAGCAGAGAATCATCCTCTGAAATCTAATCCCTCTCTTGATTATTATATCTTTATTACACAAGGTTCCTAGAATCATATGCCAACATACTTCAGGAATTTTTGTCTATACATTTGCAAAGATAAATTATGATCTGTGTTAGATGTTCTTTTGCTTTTTAATTTAGACTTCTCTCTAGTTCCTGAATCTACAGGTTTGGGTCTTTCTGTATATGTAATTAGACTTATGTTATTATTTCCTAAAATACTTTTTCAGTCTGACTTTTTCTTTAATTTTCTTCTGAGCAAGTGAGGATATGGAAGTTAACTTGTTATTATTACATAGGTTGCTAATTTATTTATTTTTCTCTTCAGATTGGGGAAACCCTATTGATCTTTCCTCAAGTTGATTGGTTCTTTTCTTGTCTTCTTCACTATGTATAAGCTCATTAATCCAGTTTTCTTTTATTCTACAGTCTTCTAGTTCTATAATTTACATTTTAGTCATCTATTTGTTGTTGATTTTTTAAAAAGAAAATTAACAATTGCTGTTTATTGTATTTTTGTGATTGGTGATTTAAAATTTGTATCAGTTTCTTATGATTCATCTTATTATTGCAGGGGCCCTACCCATACCACCCTGATCAAATTAGTGTCTGACTTATTGCACACAGGTGGGGTGGAGGCTCAGCTCTCTACTCAGCTCTGCTGATACTTATCTTCTCAGCAAAAATAAAAATGAAGCACCAATTAACACCATCACCTTGTCTCCAAGTAAGAGTATAGATCCCCACTACATCTTATTGTTCTCAGGGAGAAGTAAGGGGAGAGAGATTACTCATACTGTTTTGAGGCTACTCAGTAAGAGTGTAAACTCAGATCCTGTTTGGGATCAGCTGATACCAGGGGAAGGGATACTTGTAGAACAAACCAACCCTATCTCTTAACACCTCGTTCTGCTTGGTTAATTCTGGACAGGTGTAGCAGTTTGCCTGTCTAATGGATCATACTCATTTCAGGGGTACTTAGAAAGTGAAACACTAACAAGTCCTGATTTGAACTTCTTCATAAATCTCATAGATATCCAATGGTAGTAGAAGCTCAGCTATCTGTTAAGACCCACTGACACCAAATAGTGAGGGTAAGGTACAGTGGTGAATAATTCTACTCTCATTACATTTCCTTGCTGCCATATGGGTTTAAAAGAACAGGGTGCCTTTAAATGCTATTGATGATGCTGGTATTTCCCCTTGGCAAGTCAAGATCAGCACTCCACTCACTGGGGGAAGTGTAGCGTCACCTACCTCCATCAACTACTTTTGCCAACCAGGAGACCAAAGATCATCTCCTCAAGAATTTTGGTGATGCCTAAAGCAAGACAAAAAACTACTGTTTTCGATAGATCCAAGGGTAAGTGCAGGATGGGTTTTCTTTTTGGTCCTACAAACTATGCATATTTGTGGATATTTTGGAGGAAACTATTCCATTGATGTTTGTTGGGAATAGGATGGATGTGTCCAAAATATTTCTGCTGTCTTGGGTCCCTCTTTCTCTGGTATTTTGGTTAAGACAAACAGGCTTTACTTGGAGATATTTTTGTCTGTGCCTATTGGTGGTTCTACATTGAAAACTTCTGCAGCATCCTTTCTAACATATTTAAACGCCAACAAGAAAACCCAGGGAACTAACTTCCATCTAGTTACCTAATTCCTGTGTCCCTGTGTGTTCTGCCTTCTTTCTACAGTTAAAAATCCTCTTATGTTTGTTGAATTATGCCCAAGGTTTCTTAATTTTAATATGGAAACAGTTCTGTTGCTGCCAGCAGTGTGAAGAGAACAGTAGGTAGGGTGCCCAGAATTGATTTAGCCATGGGTCAGAGATGCCCCAGAACCTTTCCCCTCAGCCACAAGAGGGCACATTGCGACCCAGGGTACCAGGGAACTATTAGAGCAGCCCATGATCATGCCAGAGGTGGATGGAGCAAAGTCTTTCTGGAGGCACTAGAGCCAAAAATATTGTAATCTTTTTAATATTAGGTTTTTATTTCACTTGTATTTTATTATCTTCTGTATTGATTGTCCCATTATTTGTTATCACAAACTTTAATCCAATCTTATATCCGATCTTATATTGTTTTTAAAATGGGACATATACTATTTTTTTCTTTTCTCACTATTCCTTCTTCTGCATTTCTTCTATTCCCTCCCTTACTTTGCTTCTTTTCCTATTTTAATTTTTAACATGGACTCTTTCTATTTATTCTGAACTATTGCTCCCCTTTGCCATTTTTGGATTAGTGGCGTAGTAGAGAATATTTTCAATAAGGTGTTACATCTTACTGGTACATAGTCTGCTCTCAGGTAGTCACAGTTACTGGTGATAATTATCTCTTCAAAACAGAGCTGGTAGCACTTTAAACATATCGTGTACTCTGACACTGAGTCAAATTTTATTATATATTTATTATGAGCTTTTGGTAGGAAATAGATTCCACATCATTTGGAGGAGAATTCTAAAGGATTGTTATATAATTCTGCAGCCTTTATTGGCCTTGCCTTCCTTCTAGAAATAAAGGGATTTTCCTCATCTATCCTTTTTCTAGTAACAGTTGGCCTTTACCTGTGCCCTAGGAGTGACAACATATGCTGCCCTTTCGGGAATTGAAGACTTTTGACAGAGTGTCCAAACAGTAATGATAATTTTCAAATCTTTTATGCACCAACAAGGAAAGCTATCTCTGGGTTCCTGCCCTGCTTCTAGTCTTTTTCTTGAGCAAATCTGGAGGACCATAGAAAGGAACCTGTAAGCTGATGTTAATTCATCTTGTGTCTGTTTCTCCAGGGGCTTTGTTACTGTCACAACAACATACACTTGGACATTAACAATTGGTTCAAAGTGTTACTGATTCCTTATTGCCCACTCATGTGAAAGTTTTATACTTCTCTGGTGCTCTGTCTTAGGTGAAAGAGTTTGTGTATTCCATCTCTCCTTGGAGAAGGATAGGTACCCTGATGGCCCTGCAACCTCAGGTCTCAAATGGGCTACAAGAAAAATTATAATTTTGTACTTTATTTGGATTTTTCTCTTCATTATGGAGTAAATGTGCTTATTCAATTTCCCACATCTTGAACAGAAGCAGAACATAGAGCAATGCTTTTAACCACTATATCCTACTGCATCCCAAGATACTATTTTTATTTTTTCAGGAATGTGTTTAGGTGAGGAGTTCCGACAGAAAAAAATAAGTTCACTAAGGCCAAATATCTAGAAGTAACACAGAGGACTTGAAAAAACTTTTTTCTACAAAGTAACACAGAGGACTTGAAAAAACTTTTTTTCTACAAATCTCCAACCAGATCTACCTGGTTGTTAAGTTCCTGGCATTTAAAATAAACCAAGATCTTCTTCACTTACTTTCTTTATTGTTCTGTAATTTTCATTGTAGAAATTAATTTTCAATGTAGAAATTAAAAAAGACCTTAGAATATGGAAATATGTCCCATGTTCTTGGATAGTCAGAATTAATATTGACAAAATGGCCACACTATCAAAAGTGCTATACAGATTTATTATAATTTCTATTAATTCCAATGACATTCCTCATAGAAATAGAAAGATCAGTCATGAAATTCATTTGGAAAAATAAAAGGCCCAGAATAGACAAAGCAATCCTCAGGAGAAAAGTGATATGGAGGCATCACAATACCAGACCTTAAATTATAATATAGAATTATAGTAATAAAATGACATGGTATTGGCACCAAAATAGACATATAGACCAATGGTACAGAATAGAGTACACAAAGACAAACCCACATAAATACAGTTATCTCATATTAGACAAAAGTGCCAAAAGCATACATTGGAGAAAAGATAGCCTCTTCAACAAATGGTGCTTGGAGAACTGGAAACCATATGCAACAACATGAAACTAAACCCTTATCTCTTACCATGTACAAAACTCAACTCAAAGTGGATCAAGGACCTAGGAATTAGACCAGAGACTTGAAGCCTACTAGAGGTAAATGTAAACTCAGCTCTTCATCATGTCAGCTAAGAACCAACTTCCTCAAAAATCTCCTAAAGTACAAGAAATAACATCAAGAATCAATAAATGGGATAGTATCAAACTAAAAAGCATCTTCACAGCAAAGGAAATAGTCAATAACATAAGGAGAGAACCTACAGAGTGGGAAAAGTCTTTACCACATGCACCTCAGAGAGAGCATTAATCTCCAGGATAGATAGACAGCTGTCTATCTATCTATCTATACACACACACACACACACACACACACACACACACACACACACTCAAAAAACTTAATGCCAAACAAACCAGATAACCCAATCAATAAATGGGCAAAGGAACTGAACAGGCATTTCACAGAGCAAAAAATAGAATGCTGAAAAAATATATAAAAAGATGTTCAACATCTTTAGCAATTAGAGAAATGCAAATTAAAAAGTACACTGAAATTCCATCTCACTCCATTCAGAATGGCAACTATCAAGAATACAAGTAACACAGGGCATGGCAGTGCATGCCCGTAATCCCAGTGGCTCAGGAGGCTGAGGCAGGGGGATTGTGAGTTCAAAGCCAGCCTCAAAAAAAGCGAAGTACTAAGAAACTTGGTGAGACCCTGTCACTAAGTAAAATACAAAATAGGGCTGGGAATGTGACTCAGTGGTCAAGTGCCCTTGAGTTCAATCCTTGGTACCAAAAAAAAAAAAAAAAAAAAAAAAAAAAAGAACATGAGTAAGAACATGAGTAACAATAAATGTTGGCGAGGATGTGGGGAAAAAAAGGTACTTCCCCCTACATATTGCTGGTATGACTGCAAATTGGTGCAAGCAGTATGGAGATTCCTCAGAAAACTTGGAATGGAACAACCATTTGACCCAGTTATGTCACCCCTTGGTATATACCCAAATCATTTAAAAACAGCATAACTTCAGTGATAGAGCCACATCAATGTTTATAACAGCTCAGTTCAAAACAGCTATGCTATCGAATCAATCTAGGTGCCTTTCAACAGATAAATGGATAAAGAAAATGTTATAAATATATACTTGATGGAATATTACTCAACTATAAGGAATAATGAGTTTATAGCATTTGCAGGTAAATGAATGGAAGTGGAGACTGTCATGCTAAGTGAAATAAGCCAATCCCCCCAAAAAATAAATACTGAATATTCTCTCTGATATGTGAATGCTAACTCACAATAAGAATGGTGGAGGGGAGAACAGAAGCTCATTGGATTAGACAAAGTCAAATGAAGGGAAGGGAGGGATGATGGGCATAGGAAAGATAGTAGAATGAATCAGACTTAAGTTTACTATGTTCATATGTGAATACACCACCAGTAAAACTCCACAACATGTAAAACATGTAAAGCATCCTAATTAGAATAAATTATACTCCATGTATGTACAATGTGTCAAAATACACTCTACTGTCATGTATATCTAAAAAGAACAAATAAAAATAAAAGTAATAAAAAATAAAAAAAGATAAATGATAAATAAAATTAACCAAGATGCTTCCCTCATATTTTACCAACCATTAAATGTACATTTTAATATTTGGCGGCAAATCATGTCTAGTAATCTCAGTAGAAACTGACAAGATTACGTGTGCTTGAATGAACTTGAAATTGTGCACTACTAGTGGTAATATCAGTATGACTGTAAAGTCCTTAATAGTGTCACACTTGGTTTGAAATTGCTACTTTAGATACCGGTGGGTGCACTGGTAACTGTGAGCTATTAGTGCTGTCATTATTGTTGCCTATAATATCCTTAGAAGATGACACTTGTCACTAGCTACTATGGCTAGAGTTTCCTCCGGTGGAAAGTGTCTGGTAAATAAAGTTCCAGTCAACTGATAATTCTATTGGCATATATATGCCTGGGAACTACCACCGAATGCAAAAGACTAGAGCTGGCATATTTAATAAATTAAGTAGGGCAACCATCTTAAAAAGCATTAGAAATGAGGAAGTCTCTTTGCCTCATTTCTGCCATAAGATTATATTCACTACAGGGCTATTATGGGATGAGATGGAAGAGATGCTTGGCCTGCCTAGATAAGAAAAGCCTCATTCATTTAGCAAAAATATATTCATTAATTACAAAGTGTCAAGCACTCTCCTGGGTGCTGGAAAAAATACACTATGCAAATGACTATGAAATAGTATCCTAATTATGGGCTGGGGCTGTAGCTCAGTGGTAGAGAGCTTGCTTAGCATGTGTGAGGCACTGGGTTCAATTCCCAAGCACCAAACAAAAATAAACAAATAAAATAAAGGTATTGCGTCCATATACAACTAAAAAAATCTTTAAAAAAATAAAAATTGTCATTATATCCATCTCCTAGATTTTTGGTAACTCTTCCCTAAGTCTTTGGACCAATCATATGCCTTCAATTTCCTTTATTCAACTGAATCAATTTTTTTTTCTGATTTTATTTATTTACTATTTTTGAAGCAGGATTTTCAAAAGTAATACTTATTCAGAAGTAGGAGAGAACATAGTAACTACATAAATGTATGTCAGTACATAAAAACTTGCAAAAATTGAGAAGTTCCACTTTATATTCCAAATATTGTCACATTTCTAAGGACAGAAACAACTTCGCAGGTACCTAACATTTGTTTCCTACTTCCCATCTCTCTGTGATCTTATTTACCCATACCTGAGATTCAGCTAGCTGCTTCCATTGTTATTAGCTCAGAAGCATATAAAAGAAACCATGTTTCAAACTACATGACTTTGAACCTTCCCACTTGTTTTGGTCTCTGGACATTGAATCTAAGTTTACCAGACGAGAAAGACAAAAGTGTGGAAATTGATATCAACTAATCTCCATCATTATCAATAATTTTATTTCCTTCCTAATTTCTGATGCAATGTTTTGTGTTTTCTCTTTTATTCCTAATTATATTTTCCTATACTGGCAATTTCAGTTATTGTCTTGATGTGCCAATGCTTGGATTAATTTCAATTTATATCATCAATCTAATAATTTGTTGTTCAACTTGATACTTCATTCCTCATACTGCCTTTATTTTGCTTACATTGTTAACATTTCGAATTTCAGCTCCAGCTTATTTGTTTTTATTCATTCTTCTTTAATGATGAAACTTAGTTGGACTATGGGTTTTCTCGTATTTACAATTTGGCCTTCCTTCCATTAAAACATTAATATTTATTAAGTGCTTATTATGTGGTGCTTGTCTAAGTAATTCATATACATTTATTTAGTCCTCCCCAAAAAACTTATAAGATAGAAAACTGCAGCACAGAAGTATTACATGTATTTACATTTTTATCCAAGGTCACACAAGTAGTAGGGGGCAGAGTTAAGATTGGAAATCATTCTTGAGATGCTGTAGAACACCATAATTTAAAAAAACAGTAGAGCACTTTCTGTGTTTCCCTTTGTCTCATAAAAATTCTGACTCTTGTTGTCTAATTATGTTGGTATGGTGTATACATCAAGATAAATAGCAACATAAAATCTTCTATACTTTTTATAAAATCATTGCCTTTATGCATGATTCAATTCAAATTCAAAAGTCATATTAATAGGAAGTTATTTTAAAAATGTGAGATTATCAGTTTCAAAACTAACAGTATTAGTTTCAGTTTGGTTATGCATGCAGATTTTTGTATTATGATCTATGTACTACTACTTGTTGGCATGTATAGTAAGGAAACATTTTTTAATATTTTTAGTTGTTTATAGACCTTTATTTTATTTATTTATATGCAGTGCTGAGAATCAAACCCTGTGCCTCACAAATGCCAGGCAAGTGCACTACCACTAAGTCAAAACGCTAGGCCCTGGGAAACAGAATAACTACTTTTGCAAGAGTATTATAAGTAATTCTGTTTTGGAAATCCTAAATTTAATTTTAAAAAAGTGAAATATTGAGTTTTAAACCATTCATATTTATTTTTACTACTTACTTCATACTACATAACTCCTAAACCTTTATTATGGTCTGATCTGGAATGCCCAACAAGTTTTATGTGTTGAAGGCTTGGCCACCAATGCAGCAATGCTCAGAGGTGGAACTTATGAAATGATTGGAGGAAGAGGATCACTGGGAGTTTGCCCTGGGAGGTTTGTCTCTAGCCCCTCCCCCGACCGCTCTCTCTCTCACTGTACTTCTTGGCTGCCATGAGTTCAGCGTCTTTTCTCCGCCAGGTACTACTGCCATGGTGCTCTGAGCTGGAGCCAGGCAACTGTGGAATGAAAACTCTGCAACCATAAGCCAAAATAAATCTACCCTCTACTAAATTGTTTTTCTCAGGTATTTCTCACAGAGGCAAAATGCTAATTAATACAACATTCAATGCATACACTTTGGTTTTAGGTGGCTTTACACAGCCTCTCCAAATTTTTCTAGTAGGTACTCCTATATATCTTGAATGAATATCTAACTTAATTTCCAAAACAAACTGTCATGATTAAAAATAAAATGATATTTCTAGTCTTAAAATAATTTGGACATGTGGCCACTTGAAATGAACTTCCTATCAAATGTCCATTCTTGGAGAATTCTGTAACTAATGATATTCATATATTTATCATATGCTATTTAAAAATCAACTACTTTCCAAGATAACTAAGTGAAAACTTTTCTGACCAATAATATCCAAACACTTTCTCTGTGCAGATAAAATGGTACCTACATTTGAATATATATATGTGTGTGTGTGCGCTCACACATAAAACAGTTCACCTGGGATTCAATTGTTTAATAGTCAGTACAACTTAATACAACTCAACAAATATTAGATTAGCATTTATCTTCATATGTGTATGTCAAAATATGTTGAGGTTCAACACAGTTATAATTTGTTAGACATTAATTGATATTCATTTGTATCATTTTTATAACTTAAGTTATATTTATTTTTATATATATTTTGTTATTTATTCATTCCAAATATATATGAGAGACTCCAACCACATAAAAAGTGTTCCCTTTGTGCTGTTTCGGAAAGTCCCTCTGATACTATTTAAAAATATATCTGCTAACCCTCTTGTCTTTACCATTATTTCACTATTTACTTTATTCCAAGCCAATATTGAACTGAAATTAAAAATGAGTGTACTCAAAATAATTCCTTTGCTTATCCTCTTTTCAATACCAGAGAGTGGACAGAACTAAAACATCAATCAATGCAAAGTCAATAACACTTGGAAGAAAATGTTCTGTTTCTTCCTTAATCATCCTTCTTCTAGTTGATTCTTGAACAAAGTCTGACTTTGAGGACAATGATGTGACCTTAACTTTGACTTTATTTTGAATGAAATTCAAAATTCTGTACATTTGGTGTGTCAGCTACCACTGTTTGAAAATGTAATTATGAAAATAAGGTCCAAGTTATTTTCCAAAACTAAGCAAATGGAGACTGTGTTTTGGCTCAGACCAATGCACTTGCTTCTCAAAACTTCAAATGATAAGTAGTATATTTAGCCATGGAAAACTGCTGCAAATCAGTTACCCAATTTTATGTGTTATGACCTGTTTCTTTCTGGCATGCATATGGTCTTGCTTATACCCCAAACATTTTCAGTTGATAGAAGTTCCAAGTGCATCTTATAGTATTGCATTTGAATCTATGTATTTTTTCTGACAGAATATTATTCAGAATTTATTATGAATATAGCTATAGCACTTTGCTCTATAAATATTCTGTCATTCAAAAAATGTTCCCTTTGAACTGGGGTTGTAGCTCAGTGGTAGAGCACTTGCCCAGCATGGATAGGCACTGAGTTTGATCCTCAGCACCACATATAAATGAATAAAATAAAGGTTCATCAACAGCTAAAAAAATATTTTAAAAAATGTTCCCTTTGTTTTTGAACAAAGTCTGACTTTTCCATGTTCAAAAGTTACTGTGAATAAGCTTAGCATTCTGTGTTAATCCTGGCTTCTAGTGGATACTGGCCTTGAGCTCTGCACTCTGCAGAAATAGGCTTGATATTAGAGATATCAAGACACTAAGGTTAAAGGAGAGGAGAGGAGGAGGGGAGAGAGAAATGTGATTTTATTTTATTTTATAATGTGACTTCTATTTTTATTTATTACATAAGTAATATGTCCACTGAGGAAAAATTAGAAAATATAAATAAGCAAAAAAAAAAAAGAAATTAAAATTACTAATAATCATACCACTATGTAGAAACCACTATAAATACTTTGGTACATATTTTTTCAATTTGTGTATATGTGTGCGGGGATGAGTGTTAGAATTTACCCTTATTCACAAACACAAAAAAATCATGTAATACTATAAGTATTACAATAAATCCTTTTTTCCATTTAGTATATCTTTCTTTGTGAATAAATTAGAGAATTTTGATTTTAAAAAATGGTGAATCTGAAAAATAAAGTAAGTTCCTAATATGTTCTTGCAAATTTCCATGAATTTGAGATTATATCAAAAATAGAAATTTATCAGAAATCTAAATTGAAATATAAGCATTCCTGCCAGATGGATATTTGCTTTCTCTTTGGAATTTTAAAGCCTATTTTTGTTATTTTTTTATTTTTAAGCTGTTGTTTTCTATCACTCATAAAACTTAAAAACATATACTTTATTTGTGGCTTTATTTTTGTGGCTCCAAGAAATGTTCTTAAAGTTAGCATAGAGAACAAAATTGGGGGAGTCAAAGGACCTATATTTGAGCTTCATGTGTGCTTCTTATTATATAAATATAGGAAAAAAACTTCTTAATTCACTCAACCCTCAATTACAACATCTAGTGTTTGATTGTTAATATGATCATTAATATAGTGCTGTTAAATCCATATAGTACTATGCACAGATAAGAGAGATTTCCCATCATTTTCAATGACTAGATTTTCTAAGCTAAGGAGAACATGAATAACATATCATTGTGTTTATATCTGTTTTAAAATATCAAATGAATTTACTTTTATAAAACCAAAGTTTTTGAAACAAGCTGTCATGCTACTATGGGCTTCCTCTTCCAGTATGAATGAAGGGACAACAATGGAGAAGTCACAATATTGACCAGACTCAAAGTCATACTTGACACATGAAATAACTGTGTGAAACATCCTCACCTATATATAAAGAAAGTGCTTGGGTTCCAGCATGAAAGATAAATGACTCAGTGAAACTGATGAGGAAAAGGATACAAGGCAAGGGCATAACCTAGGGAGGATGATTCTATTTATATCTGTGGATTTTCCTATGCTGCCCTGGAACACCCCAGTGAAGAGATGTTATCACGGTAGAATAAATGAAGCTTGGAACTGGGAGGCACTTCCTCAATTGCATTTGAAAAATTTAGCCTTCTAATTCCATCCAGGTACTAGTCTCAGAAAAGTCTGGGGGATTCATAAAACAGAAGTGACACAACCAATATAAAATTTAAATAGTAAATTAAAACAGTATACATGTGGGAAAAGCAAGAAAGTAAATAAATATTAAAAGTGTATCTATAAGGATGCTCAAGTCTCAGCACATGCATCAGAACCTCCTATATAAACATAAGGCAAACAAAGACAAAAATTTCTAAAATTAGATGAAAATCCCAACAATATCCTGTTTCTAAAAGGTATAGTTAAAAGTAGAACACAAAATGGTTGAAAATGATGGTATAGAAAAATCTGTGAGGAACATATAAGCCAAAATTTTTTCCATTAGAAAAATATATTCTTTGAGCATGGTGCAATGAAACCAAAAAAAAAAAAAAAAAAAAAAAAAAAAAAAGATTCAGTAAACAAAATGGAGATCAAAGAGAGTTCATCTGATTATATTGGTTCTAGCCAGATAATCCAGGATAATCTCCCCATTTTAAGGTCAATAAGCCTTAATTAAATCTGCAAAGTCCATTGTGTCCTGTAACAAGGCATTTTCATGGACAGGAAAAGAGACTGAGAAGGTCATGGAGGCCAAAATCCTGTCATGTCCATATGGGCCACCAGACTCTATATCATTGTTAGCCTTTCAAAATTTTTCATCAAAAGTTTCAGATCCTCTCTTGTTAGTGTTAGATGTTTCTGCTGTCATATTTTGTTACTTCTTTCATATCTTATATCTTAAAAATGTTTATCTTTTAATTTTATATATTCCCCTGCTTTTCTTGCTTCAGAGGTAAGAATTAGGTCTTATTTTTGCAGCATCTGCAATACTCTGTTTTGTGCACCATGTCTGTTCAGTGTTTGCATGACAGGAGCCAATGGTGCATATTAGGCTATGGCATAAAGTAGAATTGTGTTCAAAAGACATTGTTACTACTTCTTAATGGAGAAAGGGATTATAGGATGTATAAGTTATTTAAACATTTAGAGTTGTCTATACTCAATCAAAACATGGGGATAATGCCAGGACAATGCCACCTCTCCCTAATTATAAAGTACCTTTAATAAACAGGAAAACAGATATAGTAAGTCTTTCCTTAAATAATCATTTTGTTAATATATTCTAATTGTCAAACCATGTGCTTCTTTATGAATATATAGTGATAAACAAGACAGTCTCTTTCCTTATGAAACTCATGGTCTAAGAAGGATAAATATGCATTTAAACTAGTAACTTTATGAGTTTCTTTAATGCCAAGTATATAAGCAAACTTGATTCTCTTTGAAAGTTGGTGAGCCATGAATACAAAATACTAGTGAGCTCCATGTACAGCTTGCAAACTGGCTTGGCATAGTGCCACATACCTGCAATCCCAGAACTCAGAAGACTGAGGCAGAAGGATTGCAAGTTCAAGGCCAGCCTAGGCAATATAGTGAGACCCTATGTCAAAATAAGAAAAAGGGGCTGGGGATGTAGCTCAGTGGGTCACACCTGAGTCTCCTGGGATGCGTCCCCTGTGCCACAAAAAATATAAATGAGAGAGAGACAGAGACAACATATTACTAGCTTTCTAACAATATCTCTAAGGGATGCCTATATAATCTGATATATGCCAGATTGTTCTTGGGCCTATCAAGTGTTAATTTAGTAATCTTACGCTAATCTCTGGGACTCTTCAACGTAAAGAACTGGGAATATTATGGGGAAATATAGATAAGTGGGACAAATACAAAGCTTCAATTTTTCTTATTTTATACTGCTCAGTGGATTTTTATTCCTTCTGCAACACTTCCAACAAACCAAACCCTTCAAACAACCAAAATAAACTCATACTATTAAAGCCAAGAGCTTAAGTTTGAGAGAAAGTACTAGAGGATCTTGTGGACTTCCAACTCCAGGTATTCTAAGCTCTACTGAAATTTTATTTAATGTGACCCTCAGGTTTATTTATTTATATTTGAGAATCTGCTTAAGAGGCATCCTTTTGAAAAATGTTGCTGTATTAACTGAAACTATATTTACTAAAAAACTGAAGTTACAGATAAGAATCCCCCATATGTCCTTAGAATTTGTTGTCAGGAAAATAGATATTTGGTAGCTTAAATTGTTTGCATCTTTGAAAAAATGATACAATATTATTCATTGGAACCCCTTCTTGCATAGGCTATTAGCTGACTTATCCATTTCTATTCTTTGTTTATTCCAGATTATACCTTGATTTCTCTCTCCTCTTAAAACTTGTATATCTGCATATATTTGCATGTGTGTTTTACTTATATTTAAAAATTCAATTTACTTTTAACTGATACAAAAATCACAAAATAGCACATATTAACGGGGTAATGAGCCATTTTAAATTATGTATACATGTATAAAGTTTAAATAAGACTAAACATGTGTATTTCTTCAAGAAACTTATTTCTATAATTTTTATATGGTAAACACTTTCAAAATTCTTCCTTCTAGATTTTTGAAATTTCCTGTCCATTATTGTTATCTATAGTCATAGTACTATACACTAGCACACCAGAGCTTCTTGCATCTCTTTAAATGTGCCTGTCAATCAAACTATGCCCAGAGTCAGTCACTGTCGGAATCACCAAGGACAGATTAGTCTCCGGTTCTTATACCTGTCTGTGGCTATCAATGCCCCCAAAGCTCTGTCAAACCCTAAGCCCAAAGACCATTGAGATCGGCACAAAACTATGATAGGACCAAGGTCACAATGCTATATGGTTTGCCTACTGATCAAGTGAACACATGGCCTAAGAGCACTTTAACCAGCCAAAGGTAATACACTTGGAACTAGAAGTCCAATAGACTAGGGCTGCATTTTCTCTTCTTGGTTCTTGAGCTATCTCAGAAGTTCCACATGCACCATTGACCATGGGATGGGGGCCATTACCTAGTGTTAGGCTTATTAACCATTTAACCAGCCTGGTACTTATTTCCAAGGCAAAGCCATGTCCAAACTACCTACTCTCAGGAAATGGAATACTTCCACATGTTATGGTGACCAAGGTTGGGGTCATATTGGTGAAGGCAGTTCCTTAACCACAAAGTTTGACACTAAATTGGGTTTTGCCTGAGTCTCATAGGTTCTAGGACTTGAGTATTTCTGAGGATGCATCTGGACAACTACAACTGAAGATGATGCAGACTTAAACACAAGTCTATCTCATTAGGGTGCAAATTACTCTGCCTGGTGCCAGGGCTGGTCAAGAGGTACCATCTATGAGCACTGGCCTGGAGATAACTGTGCTGTCTGAGATTGAGCAATGGGTAGTGGAGACACTCCCTTGGCCACCAACCTGACAATAAAGTGGGTCACACCTGAGACTCAGAGCTGGAGGGAACTACATTATCTCAGTGGATGGGGTATTCCTAGCTACTCTAAGCCTGGTAATGATGCAAGTCAAGATCTGAGTCTTTTGTACTGGCATAGATATCCAACTGATGCCACTGCAGGTTTAGTAGTTTCATTGTAAGCTCTGATGTGGATATTGAAGCCTTGGTTTCTGCCTGGTATAGAGTCTCATGGCAGGCCTGGGTCTGTCCTCCAATGCAATGTCCTATCCTAGGTTTTGTATTCTGTTCCCAACATCCTTGCTGCCTGGCTAATGTGGTTCCAGTGGTTCAGTATGTCTATATTGGCTTGATAGGAGGTGTGGTGGGGCTTTTCCCAGCACTAGATCTCATCATGGTTGGCCTGGTACTGAGTTACGATTACAAGGCCTAGACTTAATTCCCTGTCCCTGTCCCAAGTGGAGTAGAGAGGTTCCAGACTGCTTGAAATTGAGAAAATAGTGAAACCAGAAAGTGTTTCCTTCCCACCTTCTACAATGTATCTTTTCTTATTATACTAACAACAGGCAATACAATTTCTTATCTGGTATCCTCAGTTCTTGTGAAATTAGCTCAGATAATGAACAGATGTCTAAACTGGTGTATTTGTGGGCTGGAGTTTCTTATTCAGCTGCCATCTTGACCCACCTCTAACACCTTAATTCATCAACAGTTGTCTCATAATGTCAAAATTATTAAGTAGGAACTGAATGTATTTTGAGTGTTTTTTGCATGATAAATTTGTTTAAATTTGACCAAAACAGAGAAAATATAATCAGAAAATATTTCCATACTCTTCCCTAACTAGCATTTCTAAAGCTTCACTACTCTGAGCTAAAAACTACATGGTTAAAAACATTGCTCATATGTTCTCTGAACAGTATACTCCTGGATACCAACCTCTAAATAGTTTCATAATTAGTAGAATATGTGGTAGGATAAGATAATTAATAGAATATGTGGTAGGACAAATAAAATCAATAAATAATATTGATTTTATTTAATTACCTCAGTCATTCAAAATTAGACTTACTAGTTTCCAGAAATCTACAAGCTTATGAAAATTAAACTAATTAATTTAGAAGATAACATGCACAAAACTCATGTTATAAGAAAACTTTCTCACAATTTCAAAATGTTTCTTTTTGCTGTTTGGAGGACATATGATATTGAGGGTTGCCCAGATGTGAATAGTTATGGTTTTGTAGCTTTCTTGGGCACTCTGCTTCAGAAAGAAAGAGCTAGGGGACTAAAGACTGATCTTTTGTTCTAAGTATTCTTAGTTTTTCTGTGATGTGCCTGGTAGGATTATAACATACACATGCCTGCCACATGGCAGAGAGAATATCTGCCTCTCGATATAATGTTACACAAGGGGCTGCCCATGTGATAAATTGCAAAGCAGACGAATTACAATAGTTGGTTAGTGTATTGTATTCTATTCCCAGAATACAATACATTTTTCATATAATCCTATGTATTTATGGACACTGTGTGTGTTTTTTTTTAATAAATCACCAAGTTCTCCTTTATGCAGTGGATTCTAGAAAGCATAAAGTCAAAGATGGGTCCTACCCATAGCAGTTGTATGTTTAGAAATTTTAACTAAAATTTTAACCTCATATTTTATGTCATTTTCTTAACATGTTTGCTTTTCTCTATTTTGAATACCACTTCTATGATAGCTTATTTATATCTAATTTTATTTTTGTTAAATATATCTGTACAAAATCAGGGTGAAAATTAATAAATTGTCTTGAAAAGTCACTAAACTTTTTGTTATTTGTATTTTGATTTTATAAAGTGGAGATAGTAATGGCTTCATCCACTTACCTATGCAAGAATGGAAGACCACTATGGAAAAAAAAAATCATGAAAAAGAATATGTTTCTCGCTTACTTCAAAGTGTTTATCTTCTAACCCATAGTAAGCTTATAAATAAAATAAGGTATAATTTCACAGGATAAGTTAATGATGTGAATCATATTTCATAATTCCTTTGTAACCCAGACACTAACATCTCTCCATTTTCATCTAAGTTAGACTTTCTTGTTGATGGATTTCATATGTTGACAAGATCTTCCCTGGAGCTTTTTACTTTTAACCATCTATCACTGTTCCTATGGTGATTCCTAGGATACTAATGACACAAAATGCACCAGTTTCCCATTTACTAATGAGAACAACTCTCAGATGCAGCACAGGTGTTTTTCAGAAATGGAGATCAATTTGTAGTGGGTCATTCATTAGTACATCTAACTTCCTAAGAAATAAATTTAGATAGATTAAAGATTTAGTCTTTACTAGGGGTAGATTTTTTCTTACATTGTATGAACATAAATAGCCAGTATAATGTAGGAGTTGAACCAACAGTCATATACTTCATATTAATATAAACCATAATAGAGATTTGATTCTCTCCCTCTTTGAGCTGAGAAGAAAACAGGGTGACTATTGTTCTGACATCACTACTTATTTATTTATTCATTTTATATTTATTCTTTAGATGTAGTTGGACACAAAGATATTGTACCTTTATTTGTATTTATTTTTATGTGGTGCTGAGGATCAAACCCAGGGCCTCACACATACTAGGCAAGCGCTCTACCACTGAGCCACAACTGCAGCCCCTGACATCACTATTTATACTATGAGTTTGTTTGTATCATTCATGCAACAATGCATTATATGTAAATCATCAAGAAAATGATTCTTCCTTAGAAAAGAATTTCAGGAGGCATCACAATACCAGACCATAAATTATACTTCAGAGCTATAGTAACAAAAACAGCATGGTAGTGGCACAAAAGCAGGCATGAAGACCAAAGGAATAGAAGACATAGATACATACCCACATTAGTTATCTCATACTAGACAAAGGCACCAAAAACATACATTGGAGAAAAGACAGCCTCTTCAACAAGTGGTGCTGGGAGAATTGGAAATCCATATGCAGCAAAATGAAACCAAACCCCTCTCTCTCACCCTGCACAAAACTCAACTCAAGGTAGATCAAGGACCTAGGCATTAGATCAGAGACCCTGTGCCTACTAGAAGAAAATGTATGTATATAAAGAAATTTTTAAAGTGTTTATGATTAAAAAAATAAAAGAATTATGGTTGGCATATTTATCACCGTAGCTCTCTGAGTTTCACAGGATTATATGAAAAATATCTAATATATTCACCTCTTAAAACAAGTATATTTGAGTAAAATTTGAATTAAATATTGGAAACACATGCAAAATGTTCCCAGAGAATTTGAACATGAAATTCAGAACATAGCACTTTGAATCATTAAGAATGTGGCCACTGGGGCTGGGGTTGTGGCTCAGTGGTAGAGTCCTTAGCCTAGAATGTATGAGGCACTGGGTTTTATCCTCAGCACCACATAAAAGCAAATAAAATAATGGTACTGAGTCCATCTACAACTGAAAATATTTTTTAAAAAGTAATGTAAACACTGTATGCCTACCTCTTCTGTGGTCATCTTTTTTATCTTTCCAAATGCTTCAGTTTTACATCATTTCTAATATCTCTTATATATACAATTATATCATCTGTAGCATGACTCTTATATATTCTTGTCTCATTATGCTCTGGAGACTACACATAATCCTTCTTTATTGGATATCTCTGAGTCTGATGTGAATGGTAATAACTGAATTTCAGAGTTTGAAGAACAGTGAATGTCCATCCATCAAAACAGGAGACAATGAATAACATAACTCCTGAGTGAATTCTGATCACATGAGGATGAGTACCCAAACAGAATACAAAAAAGTACTAAAAATATATAGTAGCAGACAGTACATTGATATTTATATTCCAACTTGTTGTGAAGATGGGCATTCTCTCTCTGGGGTCCTGCCACTTGGTACTAATAAAACAGTCAGAGCAGTAAGCACTCTCTGGCAGCTCACACTGGAGTATTCCTGCTTGTCAATCCTTGCTGCCTTCTGTGTTCATTAGACTTCAGGAAACAAATACAAAGAAATAAAATGCTTTCAGATAGCCTCCCACTTTGCCATTTGAAATCTATATGTTTCAATCACTTTCCTCTATCTGTCTGCATCAGCTGACATCTAGTGCCATGAATGGGAGCAGATGCAGTAACAAATTGAGAAAAAAGATCCCAATAAAACTCTTGGCATTTACTCTGGGCTGCCTGTGCTGTGGGCCATAGCAGATGGCAGTGTCTCTGCCTAGATTTTTTTAACTATTTAAGGAGGTCCAAAAGAAATTTGGTGGACAAAGAAACACCAGGTACTTATCAAGGCATGCATTCATCCTGCTTTTTTGGTGTACAGTGCACATTTGAAGACATGCAGATATCCATTACTTTTTGCTTTCATCCTAATATGTTGTCAAATGATTAAAATCATCCACCTTCTGGTTGTTACCATAAAATCAACAACCCAGAGTGGAAAGGTTTTATTTGACAACTGCTTTACTAAAAGATCTATGAAAAATAATAAGGACAAGTACTTTTTTTATACTCATAAAAAGGCAGTGAAGAAAACTGCAAAAATCACTTTTATTTCTTGCCAAGGGCAAGAAAATATAGGCATAAAAAGCAAACCAACCACAAACAGAATGGATATCACTACACATTCTTCATGTTTATGCATCATGTAATGAAAAAGTCTTTCCAGAAATACAAACTGTAAATACATCTCAGAGAAAAATGGAAATGAGAAAAAAAATCTAAGATATTATTTTGTATAAGGATCACACTTTTTTCCTTGCCTTTATCTTATCTTCTTTCCTATCAATGAGAAAAGTCACCATAGAAGAAGTGACAGTAAATCTTTCTGGGGGTTCAGGTTAATACAAAAGATGAGATTTATTAATGACAGTGTTGAAACAAAGATACTAAGATGGCAGGCATGTAGGTGAGCTCAGGTGTAGGTCAAACTTTTCCAAAGCAAAATAAATCCAATGGCATAGAACTGAAAAATATCCTGACTATTGGGCTATTGTGGTTGATAATATCAAAAAGTACAATTTCAAGGGGTAAAACCAATTTTTCTTTCCTTTTTTATTTTTGAAGTCTATTACCATGGTGATGGTATCATAGTATGTGAATGTCTAAAGCATATCAATTGAATTCTTTATTTGAAGCTTTTATGTATTAATTATACCTCAATAAATCTGTTTTTGTAAAGACAAATTTTCCTAGGTAATCCACAAATCATTACAGTAAGGATTCTGTTTTCATGACAAAGGTATTACTATGTGTTTTTTTTTAAAATTAAAAGTAAATTATGTCTTAATTAACTAACCAGGATATTAAATCCAAATTAGTAACATAGTATACTGTCTTCTTCAAAGATTTATGACATTTCCTGGTAAGTGGATGGATCTGGAGGATATCATGCTAAGTAAAATAAGCCAATGCCCAAAAAACAAAAGCCGAATATTCTCTCTGATATGCAGAAGCTATCCCACAATAAGAAGAGGAGGGTTAAAACAAAAGTTCAGTGGATTATACAAAGGGGAACGAAGGAGAAGGGATAGAAATAGGAAAGATAATTGAATGAGTCTGACTTAACTTTCCTATGTACATATGTGAATACAACAGGCTTATAAAATCACAAGCTAATTTATATCATGGATTCATGTTTTAATATGCATTTCAAGAACTGAATTTTCAATAAAGTTACAACTTCAAGAAAGAGATTAATGATTAAGTAAATTCAAAACATTTTGGAAGATGGGGTGAAAAACACCTTTAGATGAATTAAATATAACTAAATTTTAATTCTGGCCCAAAATGCCAGTAATATATATGATCAAAATATATTCTAAACTAAACATATTCTGCTAAATGAAGCTTTGTACCTATTACACCATATAGTGATGAGAGTTAATAATAATGCATTGTATGCAGTCTCCATCAAAATGCCAATGACATTCTTCACAGAACTGAAAAATAAAAAAAACAGTTCTTAAATTAATTTGGAAGAATAAGAGACCCAGAATTGCCAAAGCAATTCTCAATAAGAAAAGTGATGCTTAAAGGCATCACAATACCTGATTCTCAAATTATACTACAGAGCTACAATAGCGAAACTAGCATGGTATTGGCATAAAAACAGACATGAAGACAAATGAATAGAATAGAAGACACAAACACAAACCCATATGCTAATAGCCACCTGATACTTGACAAAAATGCCAAAAATATATGTTGGGGAAAAGACAGCCTTTTTGACAAATGGTGCATGGAAAACTAGATATCCACATGTATAAGAATTAAATTAGATCCCTATCTTTCATCCTGAAAAAAAATATCAATTCAAAAGGGATCAAAGACTTAAGATTAGAGTGGAAATCTTGTAACTACTACAAGAAAACACAAGGTCAACATTCCATCATATTGGCACAAGCACTGACTTACATAACAAGACCCAAAAGCATGAGAAATAAAACTAAGAATTAATAAGTGAGACAACATCAAATTAAAAAGTTCTTCTCAGCAAAGGAAACAGGAATGTGAATAGAGAGGCTACAGAATGGGGAGGAAAAAAACCTTTCAAGCTGTCAAGTATTCCTCTGATAGAGGAAATACATATTCAAAAAGCTTAACACCATAAAAACAAATAACTCAATCAATAAATGGGCAAACAAACTAAAGAAACATTTTTCAAAAGAAGAAAAAAGTGGCCAACAAATATGTGAAAAAAAAGTTCAACATTTCTAACAATCAAGTGAATACAAATCAAAGCAACATTAAGGTTTCATCTCACTTCAATCAGATTGGCAATCATCAAGAATAGGAATAAAAAGAAATGCTGGTGAGGTTGTCAGAAAAAGAAAAGTACATTTAAATATTGTTGGTGGGATGGCAAATTAGTAAAACCACTCTAGAAAACAGAGTGGAAAGTCCTTGAAATAATGGAACTACCATATGACCCAGCTATCCCACTCCATGGTATTTATCCAAAAGTACTAAAATCAGCTCACTATAGTGATACAACCACATTAATGTTCATACCATTACAACTCACAATAGTCAAGTTATGAAACCAACCTAGATGCCCTTCAACAGATGAATGGATAAAGAAAATATCACACACATGTGTGTGTGTGTGTGTGTGTGTGTGTGTGTGTGTGTGTGAGAGAGAGAGAGAGAGAGAGAGAGAGAGAGAGAGAGAGAGAGAGAGAGAGTGAGTGAGTTAGTTTACTTACCCATAAAGAAGAATAAAAGTATGGTATTTTCCAGTAAATGGATGGAACTAGAACTAGAGAACATCTTGCTAAATTGAATGTTCTCTTTCATATGTGGAATCTAGAGCAAAGTTAGGGGGAAAATCAGGTGATCTGATATAAAAACAGAGGGAAGATCAGCAGAGTAGGAGATTGAGGGGGGCAGGGAGGGAAGAGGGCCAGGAAATGGGAAGAAATGCAGAATCAATTTGACAAAATTAACACTCATAAATCAATTGTGTTCATATACTTCAACGACAAATCAGCTAACAGAGAAATTAGGAAAACTATCCCATTTACAATAGCCTCAAAACTAAAATACTTGGGAATCAATCTAGCAAAAGAAGTGAAAGACCTCTACAATGAAAACTACAGAATACTAAAGAAGAAATTAAAACCTTAGGAGATGGAAAGACCTCCCATGTTAGTGGATAGGCAAAATTAATATTGTTAAAATATATATGCTACCAAAGTCACTATAGAGATTCAATGCAGTTCCCACCAAAATCTTAATGATGTTCTAAATAGACAAAGAAAAAGCAGTCATGAAATTAATTTGGAAAAATAGGAAACCCAGGATAAATAAATCCTTACAAAAACAATCCTTACAAATGCAAAGCAGGAGGCATCACAACTCCAGACCTTAAATTATACTATAGAGCTATAGTAACAAAAACAGCATGATATTGGCACCAAAACAGGAAAGAAGACCAATGGAACAGAATAGATGACACAGAAACAAACCCACAAATATATAGGTATCTCATACTAGACAAAGACACCATTAAACATATATTGGAGAAAAAAGATAGCCTCTTCAACAAATGGTGCTAAGAAAACTGGAATGCAATATGTAACAAAATCAAATTTAACCCCTCTCTCTCATGCTGCAAAGAACTCAACTCAAAGTAGACCAAGGACTTAGGTATTAGACTAGAAATCCTTCACCTGCTATAAGAAAATGTAAGTACAACACTCCAATATATCAGCTCAGAAACTGACTTCCTCCTAAAGCACAAGAAGTAAAAATCAATAATCAAAGAATATGATGACATCAAACTAAAAAGCTTCCTCACAAAAAAAGGAAACCATCAAGAGCATGAAGAGAGCCTACAGAATGGGAGAAAAATCTTTGCTACCTGCACCACAGATAAGGCATTAATCTCCAGGATATATAAAAACGGGGCTGGGTTGTGGCTCAGCAGTAGAGGCTTGCCTCTCAAGTGTGAAGCACTGGGTTTGTTCATACAAATAAATGAATAAAATGAAGGTCCATAAACAACTAATAAAAAAACTCAAAAAATTTAACACAAAGAAACAAAATAACCATAATAATAGACTTGATTAGTTGAGTCTATTTTAAGTCCTTGAAACCCATTTAGCATAATTGGTCACTGTCCTCTAAGTCACAAAAGTTGATTATAGCAGCACCTAGATTTAGTTACAAGGACAATGCTTTTACTCATTTCTGAATACCCCCACTTGGTAACTTCTGAGATAACAGATTTAAATTGTTCATCATCTTCCATTTAGAAACAATAACCACTTACTTTAGAGAAAATCAGATTCTTAATCATCACACCATCCTTTTTAGTATGGGCTTTGTAAAGCACAACTATGGGGGCTGTGTCAGTCAGTATCATAATCATCTTTTGTGCAGTGCTCTTGTTTCCATAGATACTATAATTTTATCATCATTTAATTACAAATATTTTGCTTTAAAGTACTTCGAGCATTATCAGAATAACTTAGTAGCTAGTCTTATTTTGTATATATTTAAGTAATATTATAGTAAAACATTTGTCTCCAATAGCACCTGAGCTAGATTTTTCCACAGCCAATTTTGATAACTATCATGTTAGAGGCAAATTTCAGCAAAACTTTAGCAATTGCCTTTTACCATATGATCCACAGGTGTGGATGCTTATCTGATGGCTTTAATATTTTTCCATTCCCTTTTATCCACACTCAGAATATTTTAATTATTTATATCTGACCTCATTCCCTAAAGGATCTGAGTGTGTCTGTGTATATCTGTGTACCCAGGGACGTGTACAGAGTGTTTATCTAAACTGGACTGTAATTACTTGCTTTATATCTCTGTAACCAATGTTTTTTTTTTTTCTTTAAGTCTTTGTGCTTATATTTTCTATTGTCCAGACATTTTCAAATATTAAGTTTTACAATGTAGTATGCCAGAATTTGACCTTCTCTTGGAGCAATGCATCATTTAGGTATACAGCCCGCACCTACTCCTTTCTCACATTTTCAATGCAAAGTAGTAGTACCAAAATAGTAGTACTTACTGGCAATGTAGTTATAACACTAAACTCAGGCAATGACATCATATGACAATATTCATTTGAAAGTGTGAAGCCAAGAAATTCAACAATCTCCAAGTTATAACATCTTTACAAATTCACTCTCTTCATTAATGTAATTTTCTAAGTGATTGTTAATTCCTTATATCATTTTTCCAAAATATGTAACATCCTAAAACACAAATTAGTTCATTGCACGGATAAATATCAGTTGTTTAATTTGAACAATAATGAATGCTAAAAGCCTCGATGTGATCTTTTTTTGATAGAGGCATATTCTACCTTAAGTACCGCATTGCCATTGTCACTAAGCACATAGATAATGTGGTAAAAGTCATTTCCCTCTTTGCATGTTCACTTAAAATTTAACAGAAAGCAGTACACTCAAAAATGGATATAAAAATCTCATATAAATTGAGATATTCTCCTTGCATACAGCTATATATTTATCCAAATGATTCCAGTTTGGCAGGAACATTCTCAACTCAAGGAGCATTTTATAGATGATCATGTAAAACTGTTTGCTTTGATTCCAAAGATTCGTGAGCACATGCCCAAAGTATATTCCTCAGAAATACAGTTTTTTTGAATCTCACTTGGTTCCATGAAACGCCAATTTCTGTCAGTTAGGCTAGGCCATATTAAGAAAAGCAATTACATCTGTTATTATAGAACTTTTGAAAGTGTTATGTGATAAGTGTATCGTGCATCCTTCAAGAGCCGGGTGTAGTATTCCCCAAGTTTATTTAGCCATAAAACATTAAAATATTTCTATTATTGTTTTATCATAATCTATTTTGAATATCATGGTTCTAAAACAATGCCACTATAGCTAACAAAAGCTTAATTAGTATATAGCAACCAAAAATGGTTTTATTAGCTATATGTAGTTAGGGATGTGGCTCAGTAGTAGAACATTTGCCAAGCATGCATTAAACCCTTAGTCTAATCCCCAGCATTGCAAAAATAATTTTAAAATCATTAAATAAATATGATCTGGCACAATCAGCTTAATCTTCTTCAAGCCTCATTTTGTACTTCTGAAAATGTGGATAATAATTGGAAATATCTAACAGGGTTGTTAAGGTGACTAAATATGGTTTTTGTAAAAAGGTAGGAATCAGTTTTAGTACTGTTTCTCATACCTAATTTTATTACATACTTTTTCTTCATTGCATCACAAATTCATCTGCTCATTTGAGTAACTGCTAAAAGTTTGAAAGATGCCAATGAAAAAATTCATTTATCCACTCAATCATTCAATGAATAATTTTTGAAAACCTACTAAACATTAGCCACTACAGATCTTGTAGAAATTGAAAAATGCATATGAAACTGAGTCTGTGTCTTTGAGATACTCTACAGCTTCTTATGGGAGAGAACCATGGAAATAAAGCAGTGTCAGAACATGAAATTCAGTAATGTATAGAATGTATATAGAAAGAGGTGTGATAAGCTATCTGGGAGGAAAGTGAGACACACATGACTTTTTGGAGCTGGTGACTGATCCTAAATAGGAAAGATGATTCAGAAGGCTGAATGTAAGGAATGTGGGACTAGGAGGGCATTCTAAGCTCAAGTGACACAGCATGGTGTGACTTACAAATTTTAGTTTGCTATTTCTGTAGCACAGGGTATAAGGAAAATAATGGCATATTTGCCTTGCTTTACATTTATTCTTACCTGACAAGTTTGTTAATTCATACATCAACTCTGTAAGTAATAAAAATAAAAATTAACTTTTATTGAGTACTTACTATGTGCCAGGCACTATTATAAGAGTTTTTCATTTAATAACTCATTTAATTCTCTCAACTTTCTCACAAAGATTTGCATAAAATGACTTTTCAAATAAGAAAATGAAGCCATGAAGCTGTTACATGATTTATCCAAGGCCATGAAGGCAGTCAATGACAAAGTGGGAATGGGATCCAAAGCCTATAGTTTTTAAAAATAACATACATTACTTGCAGAAACTAATGGTATTCATTGTGACATTTTCTATATGAATTCACTATGCATTGATCATGTCCACCCTCTCTCTCTTGCCTCTCCCAACTCCTTACTTTTCCTGAATTGAATGGTTCCTCTTCTGCTTTCAGATCACTTTTTTTTTTTTTTTTGGTAGAAAGAGCATACAATCCTTGTCTGCGTCTGACTTATTTCACTTAATATGATGTTCTACAATTTCATCCACTTTCCTGAAATTTTATAATTTCATTCTTTATGGTTGATTCAAACTCTATTGTGTATATACACCATATTTTCATTATGTTCATTTGTTGATGTGTACCTGGGCTGATTTCTATCTTGGATACTGTGAACAGTGCCTCAATAAACACGAGTGTGCAGTTATCTCTTTTGTATGCCACTGAATTTTAGATATACATCCAGGAGTGGGATAGCTGAATCATATGGTAGGTGTCTTTTTAGCTTTTTGAAGAGCCTTCATACTCTTTTCCATAGTGGCTGTACTGATTTACATTACTACCAACAGTGTATAAGGGTTCCATTTTTTTTCAATCATTGCTAGCATTTGCTATTTACATATCAATTTTTATAATAACTTTACTAAGTAAAGGAGATTGAATTTTATTGTAGTTAAATTTGCATTTCCCTGATAGCTAACGAATTGAGCATTTTTATAAAGTATTTATTGGCCATCTGTACTTCATTTGTTTCTGATCAGATCATTTGCCCATTGACTGATTGGATTACTTGGTTTTTTTTTAAGTTTTTTATGACTCTACATATTAATCCTCTGTGAGAGGAATAGATGGAAAAAAATTTTCCCCCTATAGGTATTTTCTTTACTCCATTGATTGCTTTCTTGGCTGTACATAAAGAAGAAAAAGGAAAAAAAAAAAAAAAGCTTTTTAGTTTCATGCAATCCATTGTCAGTTTTGCTTTTTATTCTTGTCTGTTTGGAGTCCTATCATTAAAATCATTGCCTGAGCCAATATCTTGAAATGTTTTCCCCTATAAGTATTTTCAGACAGAGTTCTAGGTATTACATTAAGATCTTTGATCCATTTTATTCGATTTTTCTTCAAGGGGACATTGGTCTAGTTTCAAACTACATGTGGATATCTGGTTTATCAAGAACCATTTCTTTCAGAGGCTACTTTTTCTCCAACTTATATTTTTTAGCATCTTTGTCAAGAATCTGGCTCAAGTGCATAAATTTATTTTTTGGTCCTCTATTCTGTTCCATGGATATATCTGTCTGTTTCTATCCCAAATCCATGCTATTTTTCTGACTATGGCTCTATAGTATGTTTAAAATCAGGTATTATATGCCTAAACTCTTATCACCATGGTATTATCTATCTCTTGTCAGTTTTCATCATAACATTTACTTCAACTTGTAATTATTTTCTTTCTTCTCTTGTTTTTATTAGATTTATATTTCTCCCACTACCACATAGGGTCTATACCTCTGTAGTTCAGATTTTTGTTTGTTTGAGAGAGAGTCTATGTGGCCTAGGCTGCTCTCAAACTCTGGGCTCAAGTGATCCTGCTTAATCAGCCTCCTGAGTAGGTAGGACTACAGGCATGAGCCACCCTGACCCATTTTTTAATTTACTATTGAATCCTAAATCCTAGCATAGTTCTAAATATACTGTAGGCATTCAGTAACTATGGTAAAAGAATTTCTATTTTGAAATATATGGAATATGGGAAAGGCAGAGAAGTTGAGCTCTTCTACCCAATATTCTATAACTCAAGAATACCGAAGGCATAACTTGAATGCATTTTGTTTAAACAGAAAGTGCCTTTTCTACCAAAGTATTACTTGCTTATAAGATCTCAATACTTCCTGATCTCTAATCTTGCCCCAAATTAGAATCAATATCACAGATGATTGCTTTAATCATTTTGCTATTTTTTTATGTGTGAAACAGGGGAGATTTCATTTTGTTTAGCTGTGCAATTTTCTGTTTCACATTATATATTTCTTTTAAGTCATGGGGTACCAAACCAGCAGGTCTTGCATGGAATTTTGAAGATGTATTTGGCTTGGTCAACACAGTAGTCTTTTATTTTTTTTTTCCTTCAGCTTTCAAACTACCCCAAAGTCAACCATGTGGAATATTACCTGTAGAGGATACAGTTTTATTTTATTTTATTTCCATTTAGTTCAAGTTTCCAGATCTCTCTAGAAATAGCTTTTTTCTTTCATTTTTTATGATACTTTTATTAACCTTTCACATATTGACAATGGTTGTGATAAAGCAGTATATTCTGTTTTTCACAACTGGAATATCAGTGACCTGCTTGAAATGATTGTACTTTCTTTTGATTCTACATCACAAGTCTTCATTTTATTTTTATGCTTTATATAACTTTATATACAGTACAGACAAGACTAAGCTAATATGACATGGTTTCTCTCAGAGAAAGGGCAGGCCTCCTCTCTACCTCCATTAGTGAGTATGAGGGCTTATCACAGGTTCCTTAGGGTGGCCTTCCAGCATGGGCTCTGACTCAGCTCCATGTATTTCAAGGTCTTTAAATTACCTACATGGTCCTCATTCAGCCAGAGATTAGGCCATTCTATCCTGCCTTATACCTGACATTTTAATAGATTTATTTCCAAAAAGAGTTCTTAGAAATGCTATAAATGTGTACATAATTCTGATTCTTAAGTGTGTACAAAAGTATACGTGTATTCATGTGAACAGTGAGAAAAGTACAGTGGTTAATATGGCATGTGAGGTTGGGCTATCCAGATGTAATGTGTTGTTTCACTTGTTACAAGAAGCACATATTTAATTCATAATTTGAAAAATCTTTGTTCAATAAAAATTAATTAAAACAAAGATAAATTTCCAAATAAACAAATGAAAAAAATATTTTGCAATTTACTCAGTTATAATTAATAGAAATTATATATATTCAAGGCTTATGATGTGATGATTTGATGAAGTGTATACATTATGAAATGATTACAACAATCGAGTTAATTAGCACATAAAACACATAAAATCACCTTACATAATTGCTACTGGGTATATTTGTACTTGTGGTGAGAATACTTTATTATGTGCAAGTATTCAATTATTGTTAACTTGACTCAATATGCTATACATTAAATCCTAAGAATTTATTCATTTTATAAATTAAAGTGACCCTGATAATCACTTTTCTACTCTGTGCTTCATTGAGGTTATTATGTTTAGATTTCACATCCAAGTGAGATCATGCAATGTCTTTCTGTGTCTGACTTATTTTTCTTAACAGTATATCACTAAGGTTTATTTATGTTGTCACAAATGGCAGAATTTCTTTTGTATGGGTTAATAATGTTCCATTACATATATACTATATTTTATTTATTCAATCATTCATTTATGGACAATTAGGTGGACTCCATATTGTGAATAATGGTACTAGAACATAGATTGCAAATATCTCTCCAACATAATAATTTCATTTCTTTGGATAAATAGGAGTAGGATCACAGGGTCAAATATTAGTTATATTTTTTATTTTTTAGAAACCTCTGTAGAGTTTTCCACTATGTTTGTATTCATTTACATTTCTACCAACAGTATATGATGGTTCCATTTTCTTCACACCCTTGCCAGTATTTGCTATCTCTTGTCTTTTTGGTAATAGCCATCATAGCTGTGAGGTGATATCTTGTTGTGGTTTATATTGGCATCTTCCTCATAATCAGTGATGTTGAACACCTTCTCATATATATGTTGGTCATTCGTATGTCTTATTTTGAGAAATATATTTTCAGGCCTATTGGCAACTTTTTAATTAGGTTATTTGATTTTGATTTTTTTAGTTATTTTGTTCCTTATGTTTATCATATTAATCTCCTTACATATACGTGATATTCAAATATTTTCTTATATCACAGGTGGTTTTTTAATTTTATTGTTTCCTTTGCTGTGTAGAACTTTTTGTTTTACTTAGTCCCATTTATTTATTCTTATTTTTGTTGTTATCAAACAGATTATTGCAAACACCAGTGTTGAGATTTTTTCCTATGTTTTCTTCTAGGACTTTTATGGTTTGAAGCTTTATATTTAAGCCTTTGATAATTTTGAGGGTTTTTTGTTTGTTTGTTTTTGCACATGGTGAGAGCTGATTGTCTAATTTCATTATTTCACCTGTGGATATCCAGTTTTCTAAACAACATTTATTGAACAGGTTGGCCTTCCCCTATTGTGTTTCCTGGGGCCTCTGTTAAATATTCATTGATATTTTATGTATGGATTTAGTTCTGAGTTCTCAATTCTCCTCCATTACTCTGTTTCTTGCCAGCACCATACTGTTTTGATTACTATTGCCTTGCAATGTATTTTGAATCAGGATGTGTGATCACTTCAAATTCTTTCTTTCTCAATATGGCTTTACAGTGTTATCTGGTTTGGGTGTGAGGGTGATGCTGACCTTACAACATGACTTGAAATTTTTCCTTCCTCTTCAAATTTTGGAAGTGTTTATGAAGGGTTTGCAATAATTAATACTTAAATAGTTGTTAGAGTTCCCTAGTGAAGCAATCAGGTCATGTCCTTTTATTTGTTGGGAAGATTTTGATTACTGATTCATTCATTATTATTAATTATTGTTTTATTTACTTTTTTATTTATTCATGATTCAGTTGTGAAAAGTGTATGATTCTATGAAATTATTAATTTTTCCTTAGGTATTTCAGTTTGTTGGTATGTAAATATTCATGATAGTATCTCATAATTCTTTGAATTTCTGTGTTATCAATTGCAATGTTTTCTCTCTAAATTTATTTGAATCTTCTTTTTTTCTCAGTATAACTAAAGGTATCTTAATTTTGTTTATCTTTTCTTTGGGTTTTTCTTTTAACCCTTTTCATTTTATTTCTCATCTTAATTTTTTTAGTTCCCAGAAGTATAAATTTACATTGTTTATATGAGATCTTTTTTCCTACTGTATACATTTATGGCAGTATGCTTTCCTCTTTCTTAAAAAATATTTTTTAGTTGTCAATAGACCTTTATTTTACTTATTTTTATGTGGTGCCAAGGACTGAACCCAGTGTCTCACACATGCTAGTCAAGCACTCTACCAGTGACCCATGTCCCCAGCCCCTTAAGACTGCATTTTCTATGTCCCATAAGTTTTTGTATGTTGATTTTCTATATTCATCCTTATGATAAATTTTAACTTTTTTATCAATTACTTCTTGACCACTTGGTTGTGCCAAACTATGTTATTTAATTTTAACACATTTGTGAATTTTCCAAAATTCTTCCTGGTTTTGATTTCATGTATCACTGAGGTTAAAAAGGACATTTTGTATTATTTAACATTTTCTTAAACTTGTTAAGTCTTGTTTTCTGGTCCAACATGATCTAATCACCAAAATGTTCCATGTGGACTAGAAAAGAATGTGTGTTCTGTTGTTGTGAAATGGAATATTCCATATATATTCCTTAGTTCCATTGGTTTACAATGTTATGAAGGTCTGCTGTTTCTAAGTAGAATTTGTCTCATTTCTCTATTTATTATTGAAAGTGGGGTAATATAATCTATTATTACTGTATTAATGTCTATTTTTCCTTCAGTTGTAGTAATTGTTTTTTTTATATTTAAGTATTTCAGAGTTGGATATATAAATATCCATGATTATTATATCCTCATCATGAATTGACTTCTTTATTATTATATAATGAACTTCTTCTTGGAATGAATTTTTTAATTTTTAATGGACATAATAATTGCACAAATCTATGGGATTCAAAGTGATGTTGTGATACATATTACATTGTGTAATGATCAGCATAATTAGTATATCCCTCAACTCAAATATGTATCACTTTTTGTGGAAAAAACTTTCAAATATACTCTTCTAGGTATTTTCAAATATATAATTCATTATTGTTAATTATAGTCACCCTACTGTGCCATAGAACACAAGAAATTATTCCTCCTATCTACCTGAAACTTATCCATTGACTAACCTCTCCCCATTCCCACTCCTATTCACTTTGCAGTCTCTAGTAACTACTATTCTACTCTATACTTCCATGAGATGAACTTTTTCAAATTCTACAAAGAAGATCATGTGATTTTTGTCTTTCTGTGTGTGGCTTCTTTCATTTAGTGAAATTATCTCCAGTTCCACCTGTGTTATTGCAAATAATAGAATTTCATGCTTTTCATGGCTGAATAATATTTTATTGTAAATACATATACCATGTTTTCTTTATTCATTCATGCATTGATATAAATTCAGTTTCAGTCTATATACTAGCTATCGTAAAAGTGCTACAATTTTTAAAAAGCAGTGTAGATAGCTCTATGACATGCTCATTTCAGTTGCTTTAGATATATAACCAGTGGTGAGATTTCTGGGTCATATAGTAGTTCCATTTTTTTATTTTAAAATGACAAAAAGTTTTGCCTACTATAAATATAACCACACCTGAGCATTTTGTTAAAACAGATGCATATAGTATATTTTATCCAATCCCTTCACTTTTAGCCTATGTCTATCCTTAAGTCTAAAGTCTCTTGTGGAAAGCATATTGTTGAATATCATTAGTTTTTAATTCATTCAGCTACTATGTCTTTTGACTGCAGAATTTAGTATATTTATATAAGGTAATTTTGATACTAATAAGTACTATTAACACCTTGTTAATTGTTTTATGACTATGTTGTAATTCCATTGTTCCTTTTTGCCTGTCTTGTATTCCTTTGTGGTTTTTCTTTTTTCTTTCTTTTTTTTTTTTTTTTTTTGCGGGTGGGTACCAGAGATTGAACCCAGGGGCACTTGACCACTGAGCCACATCCCCAGCCCTATTTTGTATTTTATTTAGAGACAGGGCCTCACCATTGCTGAAGCTGGCTTTGAACTGGCAATCCTCCTGCCTTAGCCTCCCAAGCCATTGGGATTATTGGCATGCACCACCACACCTGGTCCTTTGTGATTTTTATTTTATATTAACATGCTTTGATTCCTTTCTCTTTATGTATTGTGTATGTCATAGAAGTTGTATATGTAATAAATATAGCATTCTA
This sequence comes from Marmota flaviventris, assembly GCF_047511675.1. Taxonomy (NCBI): domain Eukaryota; kingdom Metazoa; phylum Chordata; class Mammalia; order Rodentia; family Sciuridae; genus Marmota; species Marmota flaviventris. The sequence continues at coordinate 127,567,088 of NC_092518.1, forward strand.
TTAAGCTGTTAACAAATTAACTTCAATTACATATGAATTCTATTTCTCCCACTGTAGGAGACCAAGCATGTATGTGACTGAGTCACACTCCCCAGCTGGGTGCTGAGGCACTCAGTCACAGAAATGTGGCAGAGCTTCCCCCACCCTTCTTGGGTTAGAGGGTCGGTGTCTCGTGCATGGGTGTGTCTTGCTACAGCCCCATGGATGAAGCTATCTTCACCTGTTCCTTTGTAATATAACCCCTTGCCCTGTTTAGGATAGAATCTTCCATGGAAGTGCCTTGGGTGTGTCTCTTTCTCTTACTGTGCCCTTGGGTGTGGCCTACCCAGGTGTCAGTCAACCTGCTGACAGTGGACATCATGAAGATAGACTCAGCCCCCTGAAACCTGACCCCTTGCTTCATTTGAATAGCTTCTCCTCAATATAAAAGGGGTCAGTGTGTGCTCTCGCTCTCTCTCTTCCTGTGGACCCTTAAGGTCATAGGAGCCGTCACAGCGAGGACCCCAAACAAAAAGGTATTTGTGTCTCTTATTTTATGCAGCCCAGTTAGCCCACTTTCCCTGGAGTGACCCCTGAGGCTTTTTGTTGTGAGAACAAAAACCCGGCATCCCACAGACCACATTTTCTGGTATTAATATCACACATATATCATGTATCCATTTGAAATTATTATAGCTATAATTATGTTTACTATTTTGTCTTTCAACTTTCATTTTAGACTTAAGTGATTTCTATACTACTTAAAATTGCACTACTAGAATAATCTGAATTGATTATGTATTTACATTTATCAGTGTATTTTATACTTTCCTATGTTTCCATTTTTGGCACTTTACATTCTTTTAATCAAACTGAAGAACTCCCTTACTAAAGGAGTCAGGTCTAGTGGTGATAAATTCTCAATTTTTTTATCTGCAAATGTTATTTTCTGTCATTCATTTCTGAAAGAATTATTTTCTTGGTGTAGTACTTTTAGTTGACAATTTTTTTTTTCCTTTTAGTACTTTGAATATATAATCTGTCTCCAAACTACCCTGCAAGGTTTTTGTTGTAAAATGTCTTAATTGTTCTGAAAGTTATATGTGGCTTTCTGCATGTGTGACTGTCTATTCTCTTGCTAAATTTCAATATTCTCTTTGTGTTTGACTTTTGAAAATTTTATTATAACAAACCTGGGATTGTTCTTTAGGTTAAATTTGCTTAGAGTTCAGTGATTCACACAAGTGTAGATGTACATACCATTCCCAAGGTTTGAGAAATTTTCTGCCATTAGTTCTTTTAATAAGCTTCTTGCCTCTCTCTTTCCTTGTGAAACTCCCAATAGTTCACATATTCATACTCCTGATGGTGTCCTAAATTCCCTTATGTTTTTTTTTCAGTATTTTTCACTTTTTTTTTTTCTTTTGGCTAATGGGATTATCTCCAGTTTCAATCAAGTGGTGTTGGAGCTGGGTCATATGGCTACAACTAAGTTTAAAGTAGGTTTCACAATTGGCAGCCCATTTACTAGCCACTTCAGTCAGCATCATGGATTTTGTTTGGTCTTGGGTGGACTGGATTCCTTTTTTGACCTTGTCTATGCTGGGATAAGAGTCCACCTGAGTTTTCCCAGTTGGAACTGTAGACAGAAGGCTTATTTTCAGGTACATAAATAAGTGTGGCTTCCATTGGTTCCCAGGGAGAGATCTTAGTGTCACTGGGTGTGGTGTTAAAGAAATAGGCCTGGCCCTGGACTTGGAATGAGATTTACTTGAAAAGTCACAGGGTTGCTTCATGTTACACAGCTAAGACCAAGATCTGAAGGCCTGTTCTGATGACACAGATGTGTATGTCTCCTGGTAAATTCCTAGATGTATGGATCCACTCACAGAATACACTCACAGACTTTAGCTAAGAGGATATCTACCTAACTTACAGGGACGCTTCATGGTCCATAACTAGGCCTGAGGTCAGGGTATCAGTCACTCAAGATACAGGTGGGCATGACTCACCTCAAGTCTCTTGGTGGAGACTTCTGGTGGCACAATGAGACTTGCAGCTGAGTCCACAAGGAGACAAAGCCATTTTCAGGTCTGTAGGTGAGACCCAGCCACAAATTTCCCACCTATGTGTGACCTGCCCTCACAAACAACATTCCTTGGTCTTGGGCTCTTCTACAAATTAATAGACTCCTCCATAGTGCCACCAGAACACAATGGCACATTTGTCCAAGGATGGTTATAAATTAATGTTCCTATGGGGGTATTTGAGCAGGGGACCTCTTATTCTGCCATTTTACTGAATACAAATTAAAGCAAAAATTATAGTTTACTAGTCACTGAACTCTGAAAGCAGACTAATTTGCTAAAAATCAATTCACTGAAATTCAACCTATCAGTAATTCACCACATCAGTAGATTAAAGACAAGAATCACATGATTATCTCAATAGATACAGAAAAAGAATTTGACAAAATACAGCATCCCTTCATGTTCAAAACACTAGAAAAACTAGGGATAATACGAACATATCTCAACATTGTAAAAGCTATGCATACTAAGCCCAAGGTCAACATCATTCTAAATGGAGAAAAATTGAAAGCATTCCCTCTAAAAACTGGAAGAAAACAGGGATACCTTCTTTCACCATTTCTATTCAGCATACTTATTGAAATTCTAGCTAGAGCAAATAGGCAAAAGAAAGAAATTAAATGGATACAGGGGCAAGGGTTGTAGCTCAGTGTTAGAGTGCTTGCTTAGAACTTGTGAGGCACAGCATTCAATCCTCACAACCACATTAAATAAATAAACCGATAAATAAATAAAAATATATTGTGTCCATCTACAACTTAAATAAATAAATGGATACAAATAGGAAAAGAGCTCAAAGTGTCCCTATTTGCTAATGACATGATCCTATGTTTAGAAGGCCCAAAAAATATCCACCATAAAACTTTCTAGAACTCATAAATGAATTCAGCAAAGTAGCAGGATATAAAATAAGCATCCATAAATCAATTGTATTCCTATACACCAATGATGAATCAGGTGAAATAGAAATCAGGAAAATGATCAGACTCATAATAACCTCAAAAATTAAAAAACCTGGGGCTGGGGCTGTGGAGGGTGGGCGCTCAGTGGTAGAGCCCTTGCCTAGCATGTGTGCGGCACTGGGTTTTATTCTCAGCACCACATATAAATATATAAAATAAAGCTCTATAAATAACTAATAAAATCTTTTTTAAAAAAAGAAGACTGCATCTTCTTTAAAAAAAAAAATAAATGAAATACCTGGGAATCAATCTAACAAGAGAAGAAAGACCTCTACAATGAAAACTACAGAACACTAAAGAAAGAAATCGAAGAAATTTCAATGATGTTCTTTGTAGAAAAATCAGTCATGAAATTCATTTTGAAAAATAAGAGGGAAGAGTAGTCAAAGCAATCCTTAGTGAGAAAAATGAAGCAGGAGGCATCAAAATACCAGACCTTAAATTATTTAGGAAGATATAAATATGATAAATGACCATATGATTAATATTAGGGCTTCTAAACCTATGACAAAATAGTTTCCTTTTAGTTTTAGATGACAGAAGTCTGAAATAAGTTTCATTGAGCTAAAAATAAAGTCCAGCTTCAATGAGAAAGACTGATTCTTCACTTCCTAATTTCTTCTCCTAAGAACCATTGTGATTATGTTAGGTTCACCTCAATGATCTGAAGGATACTCTCCAGCTCGGGCAAATAGGCAAAATTATAGAATATATATATATATATATATATATATATATATATATATATATATATATATATATAGAAATATATAATCATTGGGGAAGGATAATTATTTAATACTACAACTTTATATCTATTAAGATTTTGAATTAAGTTTGAAAACCTTCCAACAAGAAAATCATAAGGAAGATTTTTCTTGATGAATGTGTCACAAATTCAGAAGGGAGGGGGCAAAACCAACACCAATCTTACACAAATATTTCTACCAAATGAAAGAAAGGGAAGTCACTGATAGGCAAATTGCATGGGGCTGAAATAATTCCATCAAAATATAATAAAGACATTTAAAAAACACTACAGACCAATATACCTAATTAATAAAAGAACATTTAAAATTACATAAGAAGGGGCTTGTAATTTAGCTCAGTGGTAGAGCAATTGCTTAGCATTCATAAATCCCTGGGCTTGATCCCAAACACCAAAAGAAGAAAAAAGGGTAAGAAAATCAAGTTCAAAAATATATTAAAGGACAACAAATTCACGAATAAATAAAGATTAGCCCATGAAAAGTAATGTTGGTTTAACATTCAAAAAGCAATTATTACATGTTGCTTTTGTATCTGATTTGTGCTGTGTTTATCAGCTCTAGGAGTCTTCTGGTGAGGTTTTTTGGTTTGTTTGTTTGTTTTGGCTCTTCTAAGTATAGGATCACATCATCTGCAAACTGATAATTTGGCATCATCCTTTCCTATTGTATCACTTTAAATTCCTTCTCTTGCTTAATTGCTCTGGCTAAAATTTCTACTATAGTGAATAGGAGAAGTAAGAGTGGATATCCTTATCTTGTTCCTGATTTTAAAGGAATTTCTCTTAGTTTTTTTCTCTGTTTGGTATAATGTTGGCTTTGGGTTTGTCATATATATATATATATTCTTCTTTTAGAATGTTGAAGTTAAGTTCCATCTACCCATAGTTGCTCCAGTATTTTTAACATGAATGGGTGCTAGATTTTGGTCCAAGGGCTTTTCTACATCTAATAAAATGACAATATGATTTTTGTCCTTTTTTTTGTAAGGAATTATGTCATAGATTTGCATATGTTAAGCATTCCTTGCATCCCTAGAATGGAACCAATTCAATCATTAAGTAGACTCTTCTTCATGTGGTTTGAATATGAATTCCCAATATTTTATTATAGATTTTTATATCGGTGTTCATCAGGAATATTGGTCTGTGGTGTTTCTTTTCTTGATGTGTCCCTTATCTGGTTTTAGTATGAATGTGATTCTGGCTTCATAGAATGAATTTGGAGTATCCCTTCCCTTTCTATTTCATCAAATAATTTGAGGTATACTGGCATTAATTTTTTTAAAGGTCTGGTAAAATTCACCTGGGAATCCATCTAATTCTGGGGCTTTTCTTTGTTGGAAGTTTGTTTGTTTGTTTGTTTAATACTGTTTCAATGCCATTGCTTCATATTGATCAGTTTAGGTTCTGTACATACCCTTGGTTCACTTTTGGTAGGGTGTATGTGTCTATGGGTTCTTATTTTAGTTATTCATATTTTCCTTCTTTTTAGCTTAGCTATAGTTTTCTTAATGGTTGATCTATTCAAAGATAACCCACAATGAAATGACACATGAAATAAATGACAGAAAAATGGAAAATTTACAAGAATGTGGAAGTTAAACAACATATTCTGAAACAACCAATTGATCAAAAGGTATCACAAGGAAAATTAGAAAATGCTTAAAAACAAGAAAATGAAAGTACATGTAGCAAAACTTATGAGATACAGCCAAAAGAGTGCTTAGAGGGAAATTGAGAGTTAAATAGTCCTTATCAATGACCTAATGCACTATAAGTGCCTAGAAGAAAAAACAGCAATATAAACACAAAACTAGAAAAAGAGGAAATAACAAATATCAAAGTGGAAATAAAGGAAAAAGGATGTAGAAAATAATAGGAAGAATCAATGAAAACAGAAGTGTGTTCTTTGAAATGAATCAATAGGTAATTTCTAATTTTTTCACTCAAAAATCATCTGAACTCATCAGCTCAGGATGCAGGTCTACCAATCAAAAATACAAAATTAATCATTTATATTGAACATATTCACCTTTCCCTTTTTAAGAACCTAAAGTCTTTTATGATATGTAACTATACTCCAAAGAAATATATAGGATGGGATGCTAGTTTAGCCCTAGGACTAGGAACTTTTAGAAGAGATGTGACAAATAATTTATTTTTTCATGCTCTTCTTAATAGTTTGGTAATTGCTTCTTGAAGAGATGAGTTAAGGCCCTATCCAATTTGAAACATAAGTGGTGCCATAATTGATTAGCATAGCCTGCCTTGAGTAAGGACTTGGTTTATGTGCTAACCTTGTTTTATAAATGGACAATTAAAATGCACAATAAAGTCTAGAGTATTGAAGTTCAATACCACAGTTCAAAAGTAAATACTAGTAAAATTCAGGTCATTTACTTTTGCTTTCGGTTATCCATTATTTTTTCCTACTTCCACAATTACCCTCTTCCTTCTTGCTCTTATTGCACTTTCCCAGGCAGAAACAAAATTTTATTCTGTTCTCCTGTCAATTCTTGCAGGCAGGTAACACATATTAGTTTCTTTTCTTTATTATTTAAATATTCATTAAGTATTATTCATGTTGTCAATACTGACTAAACACTGCAACATAAATAGCAGTTGCAATATCAAATATGATATCAATCTTTTATCTTAAAAAATGCAGAGACCAGATTTTGTCCCTCCCAATTTTTCTCTGTTTGCTTCTTTTAGATAAAAACTCTTTGAAATTGTTGGCGATGCTTGTCTCCATTTCTCTCCATTATATTTGTCAGTATTTCTCTTCTCTCATTGTCTTTGGACCAATCCTAATCAGACAAAATTGCACTGCACACTTCCAACGTTAAGGGGCTCTTCTAATTCATTTTGCAAACACAATTACAAACACCTCCTTCTCCAAAGATTTCCCTTATTTGATTTCTATCTCATATTGATATCGCAGTCTCCTGTATGGAATTAAAATCCTTTCTCTAGGTGGTTGTATTTAGTTTTATGTTTGCTTTGTTTTATTAAGTTTTTATATTACTTGGTATATGTAACTTACATACAATAATGTCCATGGATTTTTAGCATAGTTTTATGAACTCTGACAAATATGTAAACATTCCAAACCCCTATTCCAGTCAAAATACAGAATATTCCCATCACCACCAACGTTTTGTCATGCCTCTTCAGTCTATTCTATTTTTATCCTCCCTCTAAAATCTGATGTAAAGTCTAATGTAACTTACCTTTGAACATTCTAAAAATTCATACATAGAAATAATACACCTTCACTTTTCTGTGGTTTTCTTGTCTTAATAAATCATTTCTGATATTTTTCCATGATTTGTATGCCTCAGTGATTTACTCCTTCTTTTTGCTAGATAGAACTGTATTTTAAAAACCATGCATCCCCATGTTAATGGCTATTTTAATCATTCAAATTATTAAGTTTTGTGAATACAATTGGTATGAAAACTTATGTTCAAGTCTTATATATACATTAGGTTTCATATTTCTTGTGTATGATGGGAATTGCTTACCCTATGGTAACCATGCTTAAGATTTATATAAAATTTCCTTATTTGCAAAGCTGCTGAACCATTTTACATTACCACAGCAAAGCATAAAAGTTTCGATTGCTCTACATTTTCTACAGTATTCCATATTGCTGGATTTGTTTATAATCATAGACATTCTACAAGATGTGTAGGAGTATTTCACTGCAGTTACCATTTCTATTTTGCTAATGTCTAATAATGTTGAACACATTTTCATATTTTTGTACCCAGACATTTATAAGCTGAGGCCCAGAACTCATCAGTGGCTAATCTGACTCTCTTACCTACTCCCGCTCTGAGCTCTTCAGTCTTCAGTCCAGGTTGAAATCTTGGATCTTATAACCCATCTTATGCTCCCTTATTTATGATGGACATACAGAAGAATACTTTTGGAGCAACTGGACTGTGAGTCAATGAAAGGGATGTAGCAGTAAGTGGAGGAAGAAATGGAGTTTAGAAGGGTTTTCTTTAAATGGTAGAACCTGAATATGTTTATAAGCTGAGAAGAATAGGATGCCAGGACAAGGAGAGAGAGACTGAATATGCAGGAAAAAAAATAATTCATGAAGTTACTTTCTTCTATAAATACTGTAATACAATGGCTCTGGGAATGACTACAGAGCTCTTGTTACAGCAGTTCCAATATAAAACCAGCTGCAAGCCCATTAACATGGCATTTTAATGAAATAAGCATATAAGAAGGAATATATAAAGCAAATCTATTTAAAGATGGTTTGTTTGGAGTGATGCCAGCATTAACTTAATAGTAATTTTAAATGGTAGAAAAAGTAAAAGATTTTAAGGATTTTTAGAACTACTATTGTAGTTACCATAATATATTGCTTTGCCAAAAATATTCTGAAAACAGAGCAATTTAAGAAGCTATTTTGGAAAGTAATTGCAAAGATTTTCCATTAAAACAGTTTCATTTTCTCTTTTTCATTAAATCTCAAGTAAATCCATAGCCATACATAGAATATTGTTTATCGTATGACACATCTCACAGCGTAATAAAACCTTAGATGAGACTTTGGCACACAAAGAGAATTTAATTCCATTAAGAATTCTTTACACTTCTTTCTTTAAAGTAAGATCTCAAATCATATTCATTTTGTGAATAATATCCCACTGACAGCTGCAAAGCTGCCCATTCACTGTACAAAAAGATGAGATATTTTGCTTCAGCATTTCAAATCAGTCAAATAGGTGGTTAACCTTTTAACTCTCTTTTTCTTTTTTAAATGGAGCAAATCTAATAGCCATTCATGTCATACAGAATGTCAGGAGCTACTCATAGGAACTTACCTTATCTTTTGCTCCCTCCTCCTCATTTTTAACCAGTCAGCAGTTCAAAGTTATGGTCTCTTGGAAGCTTACAGTTCTGTCACATTCAAGGATTAAATCTTCAGGGAATGATAAAAGAATAAAAAGTAGCTTTAGATTCCCTCTCAGGAAAAATGAAGACTTACATTAATACAGTATTTTGCATACAATTTTATGAAGATAAAAATTCATCATGGAACTGCTAGGAGGTCACTTAAAAATTCTTATTGTATAATACTCACCTGACTTTGTTCACCTGTTTATGATGGCAGTCCAGAATGAGAAAATACAGGGAAATAAAGGAAGCAATTATCAAAAACACAATAAATTATTTCATAAAAATAGAAGTATATGAATTTCTAGAGTGAAAGGGGCTGGCAAATGCCTAGCAAAAATAAAAATGACTAATTCTATCTGAATCTATGAGACATTAAAAAAGTTTAGGATACTAAAGATAAAGAGAAAAATCTTAAAAAACATACTGTAGAGAGTCAGGATGTTTCAGGCTGAAACAGAAAGAAAATCCTCACTCAGACCATTGAAATTATAATTACATTAATTGTCTTAATAAAAGAGACTTTAGAAGTAGGGTTAGGTTCTAGAAATAGTGTGATCAGTAACTCGGTTGAGGTGATTAAAGACCCCACTTCTAACTGCCCCGTCCTTCTCCCTGTGTATCTCCTTAAGTCTGGTTAAAATCTGCATCTGGTTAAAGTCTGCATTTAAAATCAACACCAGTTATATCAGCCATCAAATGAACACAATTAACATTACATATACACTGGGTGTCTTATCTCTGTAATTAGAATTTCTGCTGTGCAAGCAAAGGATAAGGACAGGTCCCCTTGTCTCTACATATGCATGTACTGCATCTTCACTGCTCTCTGAGGTATTGGCCCTACTCCTCCCTACTTCTACAAACCCTCATTTCTTCTTCCATAGCAGACAGTTCAGCAATGTTTACCACCTAGTGCCTCGGTTCCAGCTCTCAAGCATTCAGAAGCAGACATGAATATTCATAAATGAAAAACTATAAAACAAAACAAAAACCTTAAATTATGCTGCATGCAGTGACACACACCTGTAATCTCAGTGGCTCAGGTGGTTGAGGCAGGAGGATCACAAGTTCAAAGTCAGCCTCAGCAATTTAGCAAGGCTCTAAGCAACTTAGTGACATCCTGTCTCTAAATAAAAATATAAATGTTGGGGATGTGGCTCAGTGTTAAGTGCTCCTGGGTTTGATCCCTGACACACACACACACACACAAAAAAAAAAAAAAAAAAAAAACATTATATTTACACATGATAATATAAAATATAAACACCTAATTAATGTCTTAATCACTGTTATTGGCATGTTTCATTTAAAAGAAGAACTTAATGTTAATAAAATAGTATAGTTTGTCTTAGTATAAAATAACAATTTTTTATACTATTCTTTGAGGTGAAATACTACCTCCAAGGATATAATCATATTTAAGGAATTATCTCCTCTTTTCAGATACAATAAATAACATAAAATTACAGTGAAAATTGGTCAATACATTTAAAATATATTTTCTCAAAGTAAGCCAAAGAGGGAGTATACATGAAACAAGATTGGCCATGAAGCTGCAATAATATTTCATGGATTTAATTAACCTATTTTGACTAATTTTATGTATTTACTAATTTGCATAATAAAGAGCTTAAAATAAAACATATTGGTCATGAAGGATGCAAAGGTAAGAAAACAGTTATGAAGAAATCAGAACATGTATTAATAGAAATTCAAGAAATTGAAGAAAGGAGTATTGTTTTATTCAGCTTTCCTTTCCTTCTCTTCCAGATGAGCTGCCCATAGAGAGCATCAGTGCACCATGCCCCTTCAGCTGTGCTCTGCTATGGAGGAGGCCTTCCTTATCCTATTTGGCTGTGGCTGGTGGGGAAAGCTTCCTGGAATTCAGTCAGAGATCCATTTTGCTTTTGCATTAAACTATGTCTTCTATTTTTGTAAGTAATAAATAATGACATTCTGGTTTCTAATCTGCTATTCTTTATTTCTAAATTTGTTCAGCTTCCAGGTAGAAAACAAAGAAAAGGCTATTTATTGTACCCATTCAGAGGCCCCAATAGTATCTGTGTATTATTTATCATCATTCCATTAAATTTATTCACTGAAGGATCAGGTATTACAATACAACCATATTTCCTCTTATACAACATTCTATTTTTCCTAAAGGCAATAATTCCTGTCTTCATTTATTTCTTAGTCATCTGTTTGCTTTTTATTAGTCCTTCATGAAATTTAAAAATCTCTAGATTTCTCTTTCACAAGATAAATTTAATCTACAAAAGTTGTATCCTTTTTATTTTCCTAGAGTCCTCTTTGCTGAAGCCCTAGAGCATTTTGTTCCAATTTGAACTACTTATTCTGTAGGCCTATTGCACTGTTGTTATCCCAGAACTTTCTTTGGTGCCTGTCTAATGTTGATTCCCTATTTCTTAAATTCTGTTTCTCTTTTGTTCATGGTATAATATTTATTTTGGTGGAACACATTGTCAAATGAATCCATGATAATTTTACCTAGGAAGTAAATTTTTGAAATTTCAAATGTTGAAATTTTATTTATTGTTATGTCATGTTTTATCAATCAGCATAGAATGAAGATAGAAGTTTATGTGAGAAATTGTTTACCTTAACTGCTTTGAAACTATTATTCCTGCCTGTTTTATCTTCCAATTTTGCTGCTGAGAAATATAATATCATTCGGATTCCTAATTCTTTTGGTTTAACCTGTTTTTTATTCACTGCAAATTTGTTCAGGTATTTACTCCATGCCCAGTTTCATAAGAATATCCTAATTAGTGTAAACTAAGTAGCAGATGGTATTCTGCCTGCCAATAATTGCCCAGAAACAGGCATGTAACATTAATTAACCCATCAGACAGAAGGGAAGGAAGGACTTATAATACATATCAGTAAAGGAAAGGATTTCCACTCTCCTTCTAAATTTGAACTATAAATTCTGTAGCCCACATTGTCACTGTCAGCTATCTTGTGAACATTATTAAACTAATAACAGTGACTAACACATTAATTAGGTGTTTATATTTTTCATATAATTATGTTAAATATACAATTCAAATTGTTTTATAATTTTTCGTTTTTGGATACTCATGTCTGCTTGTGAATGCTGGAGAGCTAAAATCAGGGCACTAGGTGGTGAACATTCATTAACTGTCTGCTATGGAAGGAAAAATGAGGGTTTCTAGAAGTAGGGAAGAGTAGGGCCATACCTCAGAGAGAGAGAGAGAGGGGATGATGCAGTACATGTAGATGTAGAGACAGGGGACCAGAAATTCTAACTACAGAGATAAGACACACTGTGTGTGTGTGTGTGTGTGTGTGTGTGTGTGTTGTGTTCTTTTGATGACTGATATAACTGGTATTGATTTTAAATGCAGCAAAATCTCATTTATTTTGTTCTGGTTTCTGCATTTACAAAATTAAAAACCTGAAGTGTCAACAAGCAAAAGTCAATTTGCAGTAGTCAATTGACAGTGCTTGATTATTAAGAGACATCAGGAGGGACACTTCAAAGAAATCAATACTGTTCAGGCTTGCTATTTGTGGCAACTTCTGCATCCTCTGAAGAATCCCCTCCTGTATTCCTATCCTTCCACTATAATGGGGATGGGAAGCATACATAAAGTAGATTTAAGCTCTGATCAGATTTGGTGATAACTAGACACATTATCCTGACAGGAAAAAAAAGGAAGAAAAAGAACTTCATGGAACATTTACTAAAAACAACAAAAATTATAAATATTTCATATGCTTTACTTTTGAAATGCTTATAAAAGAAGCACCTTGAAATAAATTTTATACACATAAATTATTTATACATACATACATATGTGTATATATATACATATGATCTTCTAATCCCTACAGTATAATTGTTTTCACCTTAAGGTACTAAAATTGTCCCAAATTGAACTTGTGGGTTCCATTGCAGAGGCCATTTCCATTCAATTGAATTAAAAAAAAAAAAACAAACATTTGACATTATTTGCCTTTTCTACTTATAGAATACTTATTGTGTACAATGTTGGCCATTACTCACAGGTTTTTTTAATTTGTTTTGTTTTTAATATTTATTTTTTAGTTGTAGATGGACACAATACCTTTATTTTATTTATTTTTATGTGGTGCTGAGGATCAAACCCAGGGCCTCGCATGTGCTAGGCAAGCGCTCTACCACTGAACTACAGCCCCAGCCCACTCACAGTGTTTTAATATCCTTGTTTATTAAATAATTCAATAAATAATTACAAATCTGCTATATGCCAGCCACAGTTCTGGGCACAGTGTATACAGAGGTGAAAAAAATGAGTTCCTGCCTTCAGGGAACTTACATTCAATTAGCGAAACCTGATATGAAAAATAATGTTTCATAAGGTTTACCAATATTTTGATAGAGTTTCAATTTTATGAATTAAAAATATCTGAAGAACAGAAAGGTGAAATGTTTTACCCAGGGCAAAATTCCAAGTAGGTAGAACTCAGTTCCTGTATTGATAATAACTGTACTGTCTTATAATTTTACATCATCCTTCTTTGGTCATTTGGCTAATAGAGGGTTGGGTGAATCATTATTTGTCATCAAGGAGCTTGCAATGAAATAAAAAATTACACAAACAACTCGACTTTAGGTAAAATAGTCAGCATTGCACAACATACAGAGATAGTGACTTCTAAGGATTTTAGGGAGGAAAATAGACTTTACCTGCTTATAGTCTAAGGAACAACTTCATGGAGAAGCTGGTGTTTGAGATGCAATTAGAAGCAGAAAGAATTATACAGGCAGGATCAGGGAAAATTTCAAGTTTTCCATGACACTTTTTATACCACCCTAAGAAAACAACTAACATCTGAATGCTAAGAAATCATAATCTCAGTTTTGAAAAAACTATTTCTAGAAAATGACTTGACAAAATAATTTTGTAATATCCTCTTGGATTCTAGAAAGAGCTCCTAGTCAATTTTTACTACCAAAGTAATTGCTATTATCTTTTTTTTTTTTTTTTTGAGAGAGAGATTTTTTTTAATATTTATTTTTTAGTTTTTGGCAGACACAACATCTTTGTTTGTATGTGGTGCTGAGGATCGAACCCGGGCCGCACGCATGCCAGGCGAGCGCGCTACCACTTGAGCCACATCCCCAGCCTGCTATTATCTTTTTTATACTACCATATCTTTCAAAGATGTGCATTCTCAGAAAAAAATATCTTCTATAATAATGGTTTTTAATTTTCTATAGCCCTCATTTCTATCAGTAGAATGGAAATTGGCCAGAAAAGAGGTCAAGGGAACATATACTGGAGGAGACAGTATCTTTCTGTCAAATACCATTAGCCATTGACATTTTAAATGTAGTCATGACCCAATTACCTGTATATGGATTTTTCACTGTGCTAATTACAAATGCACAATTGTTAACTCTAATCCAATTTGTTTACATTCAAAATCACTCTGTCATTGTAAATTCCCAGAGAAGCTAGAGTCAATGACCAAACTAGAAATTCCTTTGCCAGTACTGAAACAATAATATTGCTTTGCAGAAAAGGAATGTGAAATCCAGATTTATAATTGTTTCCCAACCCACAGAAGTGGTAGAATATGGACTTGAGTCCCATAATAAAGTAAATCAAATATTTTTTACAACTTTTCTAATTACATGGAAAATGTTGGACACATACACAACAAGAAACAAAATTTAAGGAATTTTTTGAATTATATTCTAACCTCATTTTTAAAAATAAAATTTTCCTGCATGGGGACTATAAGAAAGTTTTCAAAGTTTTTATAAGAAGTTATTTTCATTGTAATGATACTTTGAAATACACATAGAATTGGCACAATCTATGTATATTTAAGATGTGTATTTAATTATATACACAATCTATGTGTATATAATTCATTTTTGAATCAGTTTTATTGAGTTCTACTTACACATAATAATTGCATCCATTTTAATTAACAGTGGTTGCATTTCTGCAAATACAATCCTTTTTACCATTACCACAATCAATCAAAATAACTATTTTCATGTTCCCAAGGTATTGTTTATACAGCTTTGCACTTGATCTCTATCTCCACCTTCACCAACTGACCATCAATGATCTTATCTCTGTTAATAAGTTTTCCTCTTTCTGATTTTCTAATGAATAGTATATAGTCCCCTGCCTGGAATTTTTATTCATCATACTGCATTTGAGTATTATCCATGATTATATGTATCAATAGTACTTTTCTTTTTATTGCTGATTAGTATATCTATATAGGGATAAATCACTTTATCTATTTATCTTTTATGGGCATTGGGGTTGTTTTCAATTTGAGGCTATTATGAATAAATAATATGAACAAATCTTTGTATTAAAATAACTTCATTTCTCTTAAATGAATTTCATATTATAACCATATTTAACTTACTAAAAAGTTGCCACATAGTTCTACATTCTCACTAGAGATGTATAAAATTTTCAGATCCTTCTTATTCTAAGAATATTTGGTATAGTCAGGCTTTTTTATATTAGCAATTCTCATGTATATTACTATCTTATTGTAGCTTTATATTATATTTTCTCTATGAATATAGGTGGGGATCATTTTTGCTTGTACTGAATAGCCATTCATGTATCTTTTCTTGTAAAGTGTCTAATAAAATAAATTCATGTTTAAAAAGCAGGTAGATTATCTTTGTCTTGTTGAGTTTCAAGAGTGCTTTACGTATCTTGACTACACATTTTTAAGCAGGTAGATTATCTTTGTCTTGTTGAGTTTCAAGAGTGCTTTATGTATCTTGACTACACATTTTTATCAGATATATATTTTTCAAACATTTTCTGTCTTTTAAATTGTTTTAACAGTAGAGCTTGATTAAAACAATTATGTGATAAAATACAATTTATCTTTTTTAACTTGATAGCTTATGAGCTTCAGGTCTTTTTTTTTTGCTTTGTTTTTTTATCTTGCAGTGCCTAAGGACTAAGCACAAAGCTTTCTTTCCACAGCCTCCCACAGATCTACACCCCAGATCTCTTAGTTTTAGGTTTGAAATATAATGAGTATGATTGATAGGAAGTTAATGTTTGCATATGGAATGATAAGACTTGAAATCAAGTAATCTGTTTATATAATATGTTGTATAATATATTAAATATGTATAATTTAAAAATAGCTTGTTAATATCGAAATCAATCCCTATTAGGATTTTGAAAATAATTGCCATATTTGATTCATAGCAATATTATCTTCTGTACCAGGACCAAGAATTAAGCATGGAATATCTTTCACCAATGAAAATATCTGGATGTAGATTTCGTATTGGGTCAAGATTTAAAACTAGGAAATATAGATTTGTAATAGGTAAAGATTAGTCATATTTTTTATTTATTCTTCAGTGAGCTTTGGTCATTTCTGTCTTTCAAATAGTTTGTTCATTTCATTTATATTGTCCAATAAACTGGTAAAGCTAGTTCATAAATATTCCTTATTATACTTTTGATATCTTTAGGATACATACTGAGACCTCTGACTCACCTATTATTTTTTAAAATATTTTTCTTTCTGCCTCCCCTTACCTTATTTGACACCAGCTGATATTATTTCAGCTTTCTTTTCTCTTGTTTCTTTATTTTAAAGAGTATCTATTTCTTCAAGTTCACCATTCTTCTGGAGTATCTAATCTACTATTAATTGCATACAGTGATGTTTAATATCATCTATTGCATTTGTCTCTAGAAGTTACATTTGACTGTTTTATTACATCCTATATTTTTCTACTCATTCTTTCTTTTATACATTTGTGTACATTAATGAGATTTATAATGGCTGTTTTAAAGTGTTATTCACTAATTGCATTTTTCTCTCACTTTCTATTATTTGATTTTTCTACTAGTTTCTAGTCAGAATTTTTTTTTCTTTTTTGTATCAAGGATTAAACCCAAGGGTGATTAACCACTGAGCCACATCTTCACTCCTTTTATATTTTATTTTTTTCATTTTGAAACAGAGTCTCGATAGGTTGCTTACAGCCTCGATAAATTGCTGAGGCTGGTTTTGAACCTATGATTCTCCTGCCTCAGCCTCCTGAGTCGCTGAGACTACAGGTTTGTGCCACCATGCCTAACTAATCAATTTTATTAAATAACATACATTGCAGATTTTATGTTGTTAGTTTATTTATTTTGTCATATTCCTTTAAAGAGTACTGGGTTTTTGTCTGGTGTTAAATTACTTGCGGTTCAATTTGATTCATTTAGGGCTTGGTTTTAATTTTTGTTATGTAAGGTCTAATATACTGCCTTTGTTCTTAGACTAAATATCCTTACTCTTAATATGTGACACTTGTTAAGATCCTTCTTATGTCTGACATATTGCAAGTTTTCTCCACTCTGGTTAATGGGAAATCAAATAAGGTTCCACCATCAATGAGCCTGTGAAATGATCCAGTCTACTCTTTATCAGTAGTATTTTATATTGCCTTTTGAATTTTCCTGCTACACATATGCAGATTATCACTTAACCATAAAATCAAGGAGTCTTTTCTGCAGATTTCTATGGTTTCCCTCTGTGTAGCTCCTTTCTCTTCAATATTCCATCCATAAATTCTAGCCACCTATTATTGTTATTGTTATTATTATTAAATTATTATTATTTAGTTGTGAGAATTTAATCCAGTGCCTCACATGCTACGCAAGCAAGCGCTCTACCACTGAGCCTCAACCCCAGCCCCAGTAGTTGTTCTCTTAATTCAGGAAAGCCACAATACTCTAGCTTCATACTTTTGTCTATGTGTTATGATAGCACATGCCTTTAGAAACCAGGCTAGGCCCATAGAATGGGTCACTTTTTTTTTTTAATCCTGGTCAGGGATCATAGTCCCGTGCTCCACTTGATGAGCAGTTTCTTAAAACCTTTGATTCATGTATTTTGTCTGGTTTTCTAGTTTTCCATAGAAAGAGGGGAATTCCTGCTTCTCTTAGTACCTAATGGGTGAAAGCAGAAATTTTAACAACCTATTATTTAATAAAATATCCCACATGTTGGGTTTCTATAGATTTTTCTTAAGTGAAATTGCTAATTTGGGGATGTGTTTTGTTTCTGCATTTCAAGTAGAAATAGTGAATACTTAAAATTTTTAAATAATTTCATAGTCATAGGAAAAATATTGAAATATATGTTGACTTTTGATATAATTACTACTAATCATATCTATAGAAAGAGCTTTTCATAAAATAGGTTTCCTCTTATTTTAATAGCTCAACATGATAAGAATTCTTATACAATATATATATATATATATATATATATATATATATATATATATTCATAAATATTATTTTACAGGTTTGTAATAGTTAATCATATAATAGGACCATGATTTTATGAAATATACCAATATAAAAGACCATATTAAATTTTGATTTTAAAAATAAAATAGAAAATAGTGATTAATATTTGAAGCATTGAAATCAGATGGAAAATTAAGACAGATAAATTAGTAATAAATAATTAAGATAATTAATATTTTTCTTGTAATAAGATTTTTGTGTAAGTCAAATGAGATAATAGATGTAAATGGCATCTATTAGTCTCCCACAGAACTTAATTTTATTATTTATGTTACAAATGAATACTAGGCCCTCCATAGCTGTGGAATTTTGTTACTTGATAATCAACTTCACTGTGCCTGTGTGTAAAGGAGAGATGAGAGAAAAGGAGTTGAATTAAGTTATATAGGGCCAAACCTGTAATGACCTTGTTTAGTATACTAAAGAAATTATTATTATTATTATTATTATTATTATTATTATTATTATTATTATTTAGTTGTAGATGGACACAATACCTTTTTTTTTTTTTTAATTTGGTGCTAAGGATAGAACACAGTGCCTCCTCACACATGCTAGGCAAGTACTCTACCACTGAGTTTCAGCCCCCTAAGAATTATTGACATAATTTCTTTCTTTTTCATGAAAGATTTAGTCTTTTGTTTTATAAACCTATATCACATAATTTAATAATACTTTACTTCAATTAAATAAAGCATTTAATACTTTATTTAATACATATTAAAATACTTTATTTAGCATTTATCATTCATATTTATTCTTTTTTTTAATTACTTATTTTTGAGTCTCTGTTGCTTGAAGTTCTTTCAGTCCTAAGTTTTTTCCTAAAGTCTGTTACATAAATACTAACCAATTCTTTGTGTCTATAACAATATAATTCTAGATCTTTCATCAAGCAATATTTATTTAAATAAATGTAACATTTTAAGTAAAAATATTTTACTTCCCCTATTTTTTCTCCTCCCCTTTATTTTTGCATTTCATTCAGCTTCTAATACATAGAATTGGGCATTTTTTAATGCTAGCTTTGTCTTTGACATCTGAAGTACCAAATTATAAATTTTATTCTTTATAGTTATAAGGTGCATTTTGTGAGAAATGAGTGGAAATATTTGTTTTGAATTATACCCAAAAGACCTAAAAAGAGCATACTACAGGTACACAGGCACATCAATGTTTATAGCAGCACAATTCACAATAGCTCAACTGTGGAACCAACGTAGACGCCCTTCAATAAATGAATGGATAAAAAAGATGTGGCATTTATATACAATGGAATATTACTCAGCACTAAAAATAACAAGATCATGGCATTTGCAGGGAAATGGATGGCATTAGAGCAGATTATGCTAAGTGAAGTTAGCCAATCCCTAAAAATCAAAGGCCGAATGTCTTCTCTGATATAAGGGGGGGTGACTCAGAATGGGATAGGGAGGAAGAGCATGAGAAGAAGATTACCAATAAATAGGGAAGAGAGGTGGGAGGGAAAGGGAGGGAGAAGGGGAATTGCATGGAAATGGAAGGAGACCCTCATCACTATACAAAATACATGTATGAAAATGTGAGGGAAAAAAAAGAAGTGTGTCACATTAGATTGGATAGAGAGAAGTGATGGGAGGGGAGGGGAGGGGAAGGGGGGGATAGGAAGGACAGCAGAATAAAATAGACACTAGTATTGCTGTATGTATATATGTGACTGCATGACCAATGTGATTCTGCAACCTGTACACTCAGAAAAATGATAAATTATACCCCATTTGATTCAAATGTATGATATGTCAAGATCATTGTACTGTCATGCACAATTAAAACAAATAAAAATAAAACTCAAAAAAACATTGCTTAGTAAATCTATAGGACTTCATGGTATTTTATGTTTTATGCCATAATATTAAGCAACTTTGGCTTAATTAAATTTCCTTGCTCTTCCTGTTGACTCAAATATGTACATATACAGCCCTAGAATGTTGCCCAGACCCTTTCTGTATACTTTGAGAAAATATGTCTCAGTTCCTTTTGTGCTGCACTAACAAAGTACCTGAGACGGGGTAATTTTTAAGGGAGATTAATTTCTCATTTTTCAGAAGACTGTAAATTCCAAGCTCAAGGCAACTTTGGCTTTTGTTGTATGGTGATGTTTCCTCTTACAGAGGGGTGGACCTCTATGTGAACACATGGCAGAAAAGCTGAAGAAAAAGCTAGCCACATGCTGTATGAGTCTACTGTACAAGGTCATTAATTCTTTTAGTGAGGAAGGAGCCCTCATGGACTAATCACCTCTTAAAGACTCCATCTTTTATTCTGTCACATTGGTAAACCTGAGATTTAATGAGACACATTCAAGCACAAGAACATGTATACCTAAAAAGACTTATTGACATAATTTCAAGGTTGATTTATTTTTTTTCATATGTTCATATATGAAACTCTGATTTTATTTGCAAGCACATTTAATTTTTTTTAAGAGAGAGAGAGAGAATTTTTGTAATATTTATTTTTTAGTTTTTGGCGGACACAACATCTTTGTTTGTATGTGGTGCTGAGGATCCAACCCGGGCCGCACGCATGCCAGGCGAGCACACTACTACTTGAGCCACACCCCCAGCTCATACAAAGCACATTTAATCTTTAAAGTCATTTGGAAACAATTCAAATGTTCTTTAATTTTTAAACTGACGTCTTTCCAACTTAACAAATTCTCATCTGGTCATAAAAAAGGTTTTATATTTTTGTCTTCAACCATTTATATTTCTCTGTAAAACATCATTTTCTATCCTAAAGCTTTTTCATTTTTTCCTAACTTTATTACTTGGTTGTTTGTATATTCTATTGATATATGAGTGACTTATTTGTTTGATAATTGCTTACTATTTTACTGGATAGCCAATGATTTTTATATTCTTGTTTTAAAACATCACATTTTTGAAATCTTTTTAGTTATAACAGTTTGTCTGTTATATAGAATTATAACCAAATGTGTCATTTATCAATACTAATAATTTATTTTCTACCTTTATAGTAATTTTGTCTTCTAATTTTATTGCATTTCTCACTGCAACATCTAATGCATTCTGAATGATATTAAAGTAAATATGAGCCTTACAATTTTTCATTCTTTTTCTTTTTTAATAAGAATATCACTAGTATTTTACTGGTGAGACACTGCTTGTTGGTTTAAGATATATTTAGTTACATCTTTGTATCTATATTTTTTTTATTAAAAATGCAGTGATTATAAGAAATATGATAGGAAAACTGAAAATCCCCGATAATAGTATCCAAAAAGATATGTAGTCTAATGAATATTATATACATTGTATGAAAACTGCTTTTTAAAAAATATGTTTTAGTTGCCAATGAATTTTTACTTTGTTTATGTGGTGCTGAGGATCGAATCCAGTGCCTCACACATTGCTAACACTGACCCACAGCTCCAGTTCCTGAAACTGCTTTTTGTATTAACACTATTTTGGACATTTTTATCTGTGACTAGATATATAATTAAATATTTCTAATGACTAATGATCAAAGCCAGTGCCTCACATGTACTAGGTGAGTGTTCAACCACTGAAATACAGCCCCAGCTCTTACCATGATTTTTTTGAGAAAGAAAAAGGCTTTGTAAAATTGAAAACTTTCCTGTACATATGAAGAACACACCTTCCATTTGAGCACAGATATTTACCATAATCTGCAATGTAGAGAGGACAGTGATTGTGACTTAAGGAAAGTTCCTGTTATAGAGGAATGGGAATAAAACTTCTCCATGCTGGGAGAAATATGACAGGAGCCAAAGAGGATAAAAACAGTTCCTACATCATCTAAATAATTATCAGTGTTCCCATCCCAGAAATCCTTGTCCTGGGATTAAGCAGAGGGGGTGGGATGAAAAGAGGGAGACAAAACAGCATTACTGATAAATTTCTAAAAGAAAGAGAAGCTTAAAGCATAGGGCTTTTAAAATATATATACTTTCCCTTATAGCAATCTGAAAAAAGTAGCTCCCCAAACAAACTTGGAGTGGTTGTAGTAGAGTAGGAATGGTGATGTTATATATTTGATAATGGAGAGGGTTTGTCACAATTTTCATCAAATATGAAACAGGTCTAGAGGCTCCCATCAGGAACTGGGGAAAGAAAATAGCCTAATAAGGATTGTTTGTTTGTTTATTGTTATTGGGGATTGGACTCAAGGATGCTTTACCATTGAGCTACAATCCAGTCTTTTTTTTTTTTTCCCCCTTTTGAGACAGAGTCTTGCTATATTGCTGAGGCTGGCTTTGAACTTGTGATCCTCCTGCCTCATCCTCCTGAGTGGCTGGGATTGAAGGCATGCACTATCATGCCCTGGCAGCATATTAGAATTAAGTTAGCATTGTTCCTTGGGATCAAAATTGCAAAGACTCCAAGATTAATATCCCAAAGCTAAAGAGTAGATGAAATATATGGAATAATTCACAGTATAAGCAACACCAACGAATCATGAAGAGAAGCCTCGTCAGCAAAATAATTGGCTAGATATTCTTCTAGAAACCCCTGCACATTACTCTACCAAGAGAAAACACTGTAGGTTATATATTAACTATAGGCATTTCAACAGCTGCTAACAGAGTGTCATGCCCCCAAACCAGAAGTGAGCTATATCTTATAAAGGGGCTGGTAGGTGCCCATAGAACAAGGTAACTTTTGATCCAGATTCCCTTCCTCTGCTTCCATAATGCTACATAATTTTTTATGTTAAGATTTTATCCCAGAGGCTGGGGTTGTGGCTCAGAGGTAGAGCACTTGCCTACCATGCATGAGGCACTGGGATCGATCCTCAGCACCACGTAAAAATAAAAATAAAAGATATTAAAAAATTTTTCATCCATGGAAAGGAGAAGAGGAAGTATAATAAACATAGAAAGTTTTACCATTTAGCCATAAACAATCTTAGCTTACCTGAAATAGTTTTTTAAGCCTTGGGCAATATTTGGTTTCTTTGAGTATGCATATTTAACAAATGCCCCCTTGCCATTTTTTTCTATCCATTGTTCCTATAGTTTAGAGTAAGTTTCATAGATGAGTGGCCATGTGTAAATTTTTGCCACATGTAAGAGTTATTCCATATTACTATCCAAAATGTTGTGTCAATTTACATTCCTGTAAGTATCTGTGGGAGTGCTTATTTCCCCATTCATATGCAGCAGGGCATGAATATGTGGCAGGAGTTGGAGGCTGTTAACTCCTCAACACATATAAAAAGAGAAAAATGCAGCTTATTATCTTATACATGGTGTGGTTTTATTCTACTTTTTCAGAGTGGTCCCACAAAGTGATTTTTTAAAAGTGATGTATTTCAAGTTCATGGCCCACTTAAAAATGTACAAGTTCACTAAAATGTTTGAAATTCATCACAACCTGTTTCTTCCCTCACATGATATATAGCTTTAGCAAATGATATCAGAGATATTTTGAAAATGTTTAACTTTGCTTTAAAAAAAGGATACCTGTGTCTTTGTTGCTCTCTGTATTAAAGTATTCTAATTAATCATATTGTCTCACACTCACTCAAAAGAAGTGTGCCTATTAAAAATTCACTCAATATGTTTAATATATTTTCTCTTTAAATGTAGGATTATGAATTAAAAGTTTCTATTCATCTCCATATTATTTTCCTCAGAAATATTTCTATAACATGCTGCATATATTTTATATTATGAAGGATGACAACTCAACATTCATTTTATAAGATATTCACATCCCTAAAATTCAAGTAATAGAAACAAATGACATTTTTAAAAAAGTCTTTGCTTCCCAGGGGCTTGGAAGGCTGAGTCAGGAGGATCACAAGTTCAAAGCCAGCCTCAGCAATTTAGTGAGGCACTAAGCAACTCAGTGAGACCCTGTCTGTCTCTCAAAGTAAAATACAAAATAAGGCTGGGAATGTGGCTCAGTGGTCAAGCACCTCTTAGTTCAATTGCCCATACCCTCCATGAGATATCTTTGATGGAAATAAAAAGTTTAGGATCTTTCACTTTAGAATTTCAAATACTGGGCTAAAATAGGTCTAAGATGAAGGGTTTCAATTAAAATTACATAGGAGGGATGGGGGCCTTGATAAGAAGTTACTTCTATAAATGTTTGAAAATTCAGAGTAATTTCTTATTCTTTAATCTTTTTAGCCTTGATTTTCTCCTCAAGAAAGTATTTGCCTTTCCTTCCATCTTACTGAATTGTGACAGTTTATTGTATAAAAGTTGACAATTTTAATATTTTAGGCACAATTTTGATTGCAATTTCCAGTTAAACTTGTCAGATCTGTTGACATTGTTACATAAATTATTTCAATCAATGACAAAATAAGGAAAAAAAATATAAACTCTGTTACCATCTTGAAAAAGTCTGGTAATTTGCAACTCAAGTAAGCGATCCTTTTAAAAGACCCCAGAGAATTGGAGAGCTTGACACAGTGGTGCTTGCCTAAAATACCAGTGGCTCTGTAGGCTGAGGCAGGAGGATCACAAGTTCAAAACCAGCCTCAGCAATATAGTGAAGCCGTAAGCAACTTAGTGAGATCCTGTCTCCAAATAAAAAATAAAAAGGGCTGAGGATGTTGCTCACTGTTTAAGCACCCCTGGGTTCAATTAGCCAGTACAAAAAAAAGCATGTAAAATTCATAAAAGCTGACTAAAATATTTCCGTACTTAAACTTGGAAGGTGCATATTTTAACTATCTTATAATATTTGAACTATGCACATTTAATAATAAAAGTTTAAAAAGTCAAGATAAATGTGAACTTATTTGAGAAATTAGAATACCTCAAAGCTCAAGTCATGCAGTAGGTCACTGACGTCTAATTAAAGATCATATTCTTTACTAAGAATATGGGCAAAGTTCACTTGTTTATAAAAAAGTGAATTTTAGATAGAACAAAGAAGTAAATTCAGAAGGATCTGGTATGATAAGTGGAAAGATCAAGGGACTTGGGGTCAGAAGACTTGTAAATAAGTGTCAATCATACCCCTTACTCTATGACCCTTGGATGACTTAATTCCTCTGATCCTTCTTTTAGTCATATACAAAGCAAGAATACATCTTTCTCTTAGGTTTTACAGCATATAGCACAAGGCCTTATTTATAGATATGTGTTATATCTGAATATGATCCAAAAAAAATTAAAACAACATTAAAAGTTGTTCTTATGAAAATTCCTCAGTTCAATCTCAATTTTAAATTAGTTGGCATTATTCACTCATGTCTCTTAATTTTTTTTTTTTTTAATTACAGTGGCATAATTAGAGAACATAAAATTTGTCTAGTCTTACTCTGGAGTTAGTGGTGCCAAGACATTGGCCATGCCTTAGATGGTTCTGAAATACTTAATATATCTCTCAGAAGAGTACAAAACACTTTTGTTTTGGTTTTTCCCAAAACTGAAAAATATTTGGATATAAATGAGTGAAAAACATTTCAGGTGTTGACTCTTAAAATTTTTGTAATGACTAGTTAAATGTGCACTATCGGAAATCTAATAAACACATCCTCATAGGTCTTATATACCTATAAAATTTGAACATATTTACCAAGTAAATAAAAACATTCATGCACCAAAATGCAAATTTATAATATTAAATTTATGTAAAAGGTTATACATCCTAATGAATACATTAGTCCTTACCAATTGAACATAGTAATGACTACTGCTACACTACAATTTCTTCATGAGTATTCAACATGGCTATCTCACCTTGTGTCTTGGGGCAACTCAATTTTTACAAGTTTTCTCCATTTAAATTAGTGTGAAATTTTCATGTGGACTGTGTGATATAATAATATTGCTCTCATCAGTTTCAAATACATTGTTTGCATATTTAATCTATCTCACAATTTCATTAGCCTACAATTAAAACATCATGTAGTTAATAAAATTATATGACAATGCTTAGTTCATTTTATCCAGGTGGTCTGGAATATGATGACATTATTTTTACAGTTTATAAATAAAATGGAAAGACAACAAATAAAAACTTATTGTAGAAAACTGGTAGCCCCATAAGAATATATCTGTGGATTTCCAGGATTCCATAGACCCCAATTTGCAAAATCTTGACATATAGTAATACTATAATTGTGTAAATTTGAGAAACACAGGTTGCATATTTCTGAAGTCCCTTCAAAACATTAGAGCATTGTTTGACATCTCATGACTTTATGATTTGTATCATTTTAATATCATAAGGAATATCCATAGATAAGGCCCTTTTTCTTATTATTTTGAGTCATAATATCCCATAGTAGTTCAGCCTTGCACTGTAACATTATAGAGGGTTAAATTAGACAGATTTTCTGTTTTAATTGCAGACCGCCTGCCTCACTAGGAAGTAGATCATAAGAAAACATGTGAAGCTGAGTCCTGAGAATGAAAAATCGAGACTAAACTATACTCAGAAGTATCCTCTGTTGGATGACTAAAGAAAAAGGTACTAAAACCATGTAGATTTGACATCCTCTACATTCAAAACAAACTTTCTTTTCCAAAAAGTGATTCCATCTATCCTACATATAGGCCCTATGGGCTTGCCTCACCTGTCCTCCAGATGTGCCTAAGCATATTTGAATCCTAGGGAGAACAGAATGCTGATCAAGCTAGGCCCCCTCTTCCATATAATTAAAAGACACTTGTTTGAAATGTTGCTGCATTTTGGGAACACAACTGTTGTTTTACATGCTAAAACAGGAGACTGACTCCCTAGAATGATTCATGTCCCTAGGAACTTGTCTGAATGAAAAACTGCAATGGGGGCAGTTTGTATTGTCTACAATAATATTCCAGGAACATCCATAAGCTACTGTGTGTGTGTGTGTGTGTGTGTCTGTGTACACACAAAAATGTCTGTGACTTTGGGCCTCATATGCAGTGTGTTAGACACATCATATGTAATTAGTATTCCTTCTAATTCATCCTCATGTACTAATGGGTAACTTCTTTAGACCAGCCCTGATTCCTCTTATGCCTTAAGCACAAACTAGATCAACTTACTTTCTGTTGTGCAATATACACTATGATATTCAGATTCCCTGGTTTCACTCACACTTTTCCATCTAGAATGTCCTTCATACCACCTTCCTTTTCATGACTTTCTTTGCTTTGTCATCATCTTCTTTAATTCCTAATAATATACATCCTTATATAATACTTATTTACTTTGGCTTACCCTTTCCCCCTACTCTTCCCCTTCATCTCTATTTAAATGTCAACTACTCAAGGAAATAAAACACAAATACTTGTGTATCAATCCTTAGTTTTTTCCAGACGAGCCTCACCAATTCTTAGCAAGGTTCTGTCTCAAATTTAAAAAAAAGGCTGGGGATGTGTCTCAGTGGTAAAGTACCTCTGGGTTCAATCCCCAGTACTCCTGTAAAATAAATAGATAGCTTTAACATTTTATTAAAATAAAATAAACTTTACTTTGAGAACTTAAGTTGAGATAAATATTATGGGGGCAATTTGTTCCATAATACAGTTGGAAATATTTAGTGGTATACCACAAAGGATGGAGGCTTGTGATCCTCCATCCAAATTCATCAAGGTTGATAAAGGGTCTCCCTGTATATGTACAATATAAAATCCATTCATTTCAGCAGAGGCCATAGCTAAAGGTTGTTTTTTTAACCTTTCCTCTGTTGGTCATCACAAGAAAATGGTTTTGCTTGCTACCTAATAACACTGCAATTTTATAGATCTGTGGGCAATCAAATTCTACACAGTAGGATACAAAATTGTTAGAGTCCAGCTGGTAGATGGTAAAGATCAAAAGCCAGAAAAATCAAGTGTGATCTACAACAGCAATCTGATGTCTCAGACAATGTAGCTATGAAATATAATCTGTTTCTTTTCAAAAATTCATAGTGAATACATAGTTTGACATTTAATCTGTACTTTAAAGTATTGTTTTTGTTTTCCTTTTTCATTATTTTAACTCTATGTGTAAGAATGTGGAGGAGAAATGGTGTTTAGGGAGTGAACTTTGCTCAACATTGTAGTTTAGTCCAAGTGTTTCTGTTATGTAGCCAAGTATTCAGATAAAATATTGCCAGTACCTTTCTTAATAATTTATGTAAGCAAAGAAATCATGGATGGCACTATTTTTTAGCCTTGCTATAATGCCATTATAACTGGAATTGAAAGCAAAGAAAATGCATTCAGAACATGGAGTTTCAGAAATGTGGATATTCTTACTAGAATTCCTGGTAAAACAATCAACACTATCCATGTCAGTCGAGGAAAGTAGTTCACTAATTGAAATGTGTAAAAATTAGATTTCAAGTGCTCATGGCTAAAAAGTTTATTATATTTTAGTTATTTTATTATTGCATTATAATTATACATAATAGTAAAATTTGTTGTGCCACATTTTAAAGTCCACATAACATAACATGATCAATCTCATTCCGCAGTACTACCCCTTCCTCTCCCCTGATCCTTCCCCTATCCACTTGTTTTACTCTACTGATCTCATGTATACTACTATTGTTGTTTTTAGTATTATTTCAATTAGTGAATTATAATTTTATATTTATGTACAAGCATAATTCCCCCAGTATTTCCCTATGCCCTCCTCTATTACTTCCCTATGGATCCCCTTCCTCTACTCTATTGATCTTTATATTTTCATGAAATTATTTTTTTCCTTTTTCTTCTGTCTAGAATATACATATGAGAAAAAATATTCAACCCTTGACTTTATGAGTCTGGATTATTTCACTTCATGGTTAGTTTAAAAATATATCCTATGAATGTTCAAACCATAATATTTGACTTTGATATATATTAAACACATAATGTTTGTAATTCAGGGAAACATGATCACTATACTAAAAATATTACTTCTATAAATGGTTACTGGTGTTAGTTTAAGTGATATCCTGCAGCTAGATTACAAGACTGTATAAAAAGTAGAGCTTATAATGATTGTTAAGTTAGACTTGGTAGCAAGAAGTTCTCATGTGTTATGGCACAGTAGAGTGACTATGTATAGTAGTAATGCAGTATATATTTCAAAACAATAGAAGAAGGGACTTTGAACATTTTCACTCAAAATAAGTGATAAATGTTTGAAGAGATAGATATGTTTAACCTGACTTAAATATTACCAAATGTATACATGTATCACCAAACATTATATGTTTGCCCTATTAATATGTATAATTCTATGCTATTATGGATCAGTTAAAAATAAAATTGAAAAAGTAGACATTTAATTAAGGTCCCTGATAAGAAATATAAACAAATCGATACTATCAAGTATTTATGTAGTAAATAACAGAAGCTTTTTTGCATTGATTTGAGCTAAATAGGTATATGAAATATAAGGATATGGAATGAATTTGTGGATCTCAAGGTTCTTGAATACAGTTAAGTTTCAAGGACTGGAAACAAATTGAAATGCCCTCTAGATTTTCCAAATTGCCTTTCTAGTCTTATCTCTATGCACAATGAGTGTGTGTGTGTGTGTGTGTGTGTGTGTGTGTTATATAAACTCTAGTGGCAAGCAGGTTATTTCTGTTTTGAAACAGTAAAGACACTGGACATAAAATATAGTGATAAGCTACTCACAAGTAATCAGGTGATTTTTTCATCTTCCTCAAGAGAAACTAAATTTTACACTATATTTCAAATTCACAAGAATATATTTAGCTAGCTACTTATACTTGATCTAATCATTTATGTCCAGAGGCCTGGTTCATGTTGGGTGGATTTACCTTTAACTCACCCTTGAAAAGATGACAAGGCTTCATATAAGGGAAAACTCTTTAATAGTTATAACAAAATATAATAGGTGCTGAGTATGACATGTAATTATTATACAAAGTTGGCCCACTGAGAAAGGTGGAGTAGTGTGTTAGGTCATAAAATCACTTTTCAATCACAGAAGAAGTAACCAAGCAGGCTATAGTATAATATCAGTATTATGATTAATTGCATAAGAAAATAAGTTCTTTAATGCTGGTAGTAAGTAAAAGGAAAAAAAATGTTAATAAATCTGTCTGATTTTGATGTCTGTTGTTAATGACAGATGATAATCAATAATATGCTGCTATACAATGTCCTAGAAAGTCCTAGAGGCAGAAGACTAGGAGTGATGCTTGAGGAAGCCAATATAACTGAATTTTTGCTGTTTCAAAATCTATATATTCTCATAGACCATTTATCTAATAGTCATGACTAGATAAAATAGAATCCAATTAAATGACTGAGTAGAATGTTAATCAAAATCATTATACTAATTAAAGGCAGTACCTTCCATTTGATGAACACTATTTTTGTTTGTTTGTTTTGTTTTGTCCCCCCCCCTCCCCGGGATTGAACCCAGGGATACTTAACAACTGAGCCACATCCCCAGTCCTTTTTATTTTTTTATTTAGAGTCAAAGTCTCCTGAGTTGCTTAGGGCCTTGCTAAATTGCTGAGGCTGACCTGGAACTTGCAATCCTCCTGCCTCAGCCTCATGAAAGACTGGGATTATAGGCATTGCCTCCACACCTGGCAGTATTGTTGAACATTACATATATCACCTGTTATAAGTCAGGGTCTTTTCCTAGAATAAGGCTATAGAATAAGGTAGGATAATTAAGTGTCAGTTGAATATACAAGGGTATCCATAGTCTAGCCTACAAAACCATATTTTAGTAGCATCTTTCCATACTTATTTATAAAAACATGCTTACATTTCAACCACACAACATATTTCACCATTTTCTAAACACACTGTGTTTTTAAATGGGTGAAACAAGCATATACTTCCCCCCTCCATGTCTACTGTGTAAGTTTTTTTTTGTTTGTTTGTTTGTTTTTTAAGATCCACACCACTTCGTTTTTCAAGATTTATCTGAAATCACTTTCCCACCAGTTAGAGGTGAGACATTCAATATTTGTAACAATGTGTGCAAGTTTTTAGCCCCATTAAACAATAATCACCTGAAGGACAGGAAGAAATATTCTTCTTGTTTGTTTGTTTGTTTCTTAATCCACTGGAAGACTCCAAATATTTCTGGATTACCTGGCCAAACGACACCTATAATTGACCCCTTACTTCACAAAGACATGTTTAGGAATTATGCTATTTCCATTTGGGCCTGCAACAATTAGTTACAATTTTAACTTTTTGATTCACACTCAAACACAGGTACTTTGCCTTTCTTTGAAAAATATATATCTAAAAATATGATTGAGTCCTGGCATTCATGGTACTAAACTCCTTTTCCGTAGTATTACTGATGGTTATTGTTACCAAGCTTCACAGAATGTGCTTCCTCCTACTTTCATTGTATTAACTCTTTTGCTGATGACTAGGTAATCAATGATCCCTGACTTAAGGTACTTTTTTCTTTCTCCTATAACCCATTATTTTCCAATTTATCCAAGAGAGACTAGGCCCACTTAATAATGGATGCAAGAAACTCTGGACTCACGATTTAGATAGGTATTAACAAGTTGTCCTTTTTCTTCTGACAAAACAGTGGCAGCTTCTTCAGAAAGTGACAATGCCAATGCTTTGGTAAATCCTGCAGTGTACATGTTTTTGATCTTACTTTATAAATCATTTTCAATTGTGGGATCTTGAGCTTTGTGGATCAAATAGCACTTGTTCATACAGCACAAAGGTAGTCTATAACAAAATATTAGAATATTATCCAGAAATCTTATTTAAGGAAAACTAAAAAAAGCATTGCTTTTAATTAATCCATTCATTGGTAATAGTCTACAATGACATACAAATAACTTCCTTCTGTTTGTGAATGTCAAGATAACCTAAGGGAAAAATGGGTGGTTCCATAAACTTTATTCTCAGTCATCACATGCTACCCATTGTGTTTACTTATGTTCTGTTGACTATACTTTAAGATTATTTTATCTAATAAGAATTAACATGTCACAAAGTAGAAAAAGGACATAAAGATATTAATGGAAATAGACCACAGATCATAGATAATAATGATATTGAAGCACCAATTTAAAACATCAAAATATCAAAACTGATAATTCTTTCCTGTGAGAACCTTATACCCATCTGAATTTCCAAATAGTGACTTGTTAACATTTTAATGAGTAAATTATAGAGTCCTTTTAAAGGAAACTTATGTTATTGAAAGAACATTCCAAAAATGGATGTTTGAAATATTCTCACCACCATGTGATTTATCTTTCATTTTGTCAAAACAATATAAATATGCTGCTTATATAACTTATCTCTATACATTAAAAAATTAAATAGTTGTATATTCTAAGCAAATAGCTGCAATGGTTTTCAAATAAAGTCTTAAAATATAATAATGTAGCTTTTCTAATTAATATTATTTTCAGCAATAGTATTTCAAGCATCAATTTGGTAATTGTCAGCAAAAACAATTTGCACAATTTATACAACTGGTATTTTGTAATAAAAAATGTATTCCATGACATGCTTTTTTTTAATAGAGCTCCATATA
This sequence comes from Marmota flaviventris, assembly GCF_047511675.1. NCBI lineage: Eukaryota > Metazoa > Chordata > Mammalia > Rodentia > Sciuridae > Marmota > Marmota flaviventris. The sequence continues at coordinate 127,599,632 of NC_092518.1, forward strand.
TCTCTGAATTCTTTCTTCAGGCATATCAGCACTTAAAACAAACATATAGAAATGATCTTTTACTAGTCTTTTGAATTGCTGTATTATAGATCATTCTACAATGATTCAGAAAAGTTATAACAATGAAGTCTATTAATTATAGTTTCTCAATAATTTCAAGAAAAATATTTTGACAGATTAATAGCTTTCAAATGGTTTATTATTTCTTCAGTTCACAGTCCATTTCTCTACATATTTAATAAGACAATTTAAGTACTGTATCATTATAAACAAAGGACTTGATTATCCACATGTTTTGGCATACACAGGGATCCTGGAACCAATCTCCATGAATAATGATGGCTAACTGTAGTGTATCAATATGTATGCATATATTGGAACTGGGATTATAGTTCAATTATTTTAACTGTTAGGTGTATGTGAACAAATCAAAAAAAAATAATATAATAAAAGAGTTCACATTCACTAATAAGGTGCTTAATCCCCCCACTACTGAACCACTACAAACCTATTTATTAATCTCTACTTCATCCCTGCAAGTACTCCTTGTTCCTTGGATTGGTCCATGCTCCTGTGCCCACACATTTTTTCCCCTTAACATTTTTGCCTAATATAATTTCATTTGTTGCTCATGAATGATCATTTTCTGTATTATATAAAAATACTATTCAGGCTTCAAAACCTAACTCATTGCATCTCTTCATGTCTTGCTTCTTTAGGTATTCATAGAAGTATTTTTATACCTCTGTTATAGCTCTGATCATAGTTATCCTTGTAAAAGTTTCCACAGTGGCTGTCTCTGTTTATGAGTTCCTCAAGGGCAAGGATCAATTCTTATTCATCTTTTCTTTCATTGCCTAACATAATGACTAACATGGCATAAGCATCAATAAGTGGGTTGGAGTATATTTCCTCACAGGAAAAGGGAAATTAAATAAATGGCTACACTGTGATTAGAACAGCAGACTAGTTTAAGTTGCCACAAATGCTTGCCACCAGCCACCACTGTTATAATGTTTTGCTTACATACTGCATTTCATTTTAATCTTTCAATCCTACACTTATAAGTAAACTTTTACAAGGATTCTGGGAATTGATGTGACTGCAATTGGAAAGATTCCAAGTATTTTATTGAAATAAGAGGCAGCACAAGAAACTGACCAGATGTTAAACACTGTGAACATGTACCTTGGGCATCTCATTTTAGTCTTGCAGAAATATGAACAAGGGAGTAATTTTTCAAAATTGCATGTGGGATTCACATGCACAAAGCCCATTATTTTCCCACACGTACCTGAAATAATGGGGGTAGAGATAGCTCTGATTCTATAGTCCCTACACACATCTAAATAGGAATGAGACCAGAGGGACACATGAGAAATACTCAATAGCTTTGCAGTTGTTAGTAATTCTTTCCTCTACAAATAATGTCATTCCCAGAATGAAAACGCCTGCAACATATGCAGTGAGAACGGAAAGTCATCAATAAAGTTGAATGTGAATCTGAATGATGACTGTCATTATTTTGCATATTTGAACTACCATAGGATCAAAGAAAATATGATGTAGAGAATCTAACATATTTTCAAAAAAGAATAAACTAAGTAAAATTGGCTTAATAACCATTTATTCTTTTGTTTTTTGGTTGGTTGGTTGTTTAGATACTGGGGAATGAGCCCAGGAGTGATGAGCCACATACTCAGCCCTTTTAATTTTTTTTATCTTGAGACAGGTCTTGCTAAGTTGTTTGGGGCCTTACTACATTACTGAGACTGGCCTTGAACTTGCCATCCTCCTGCCTCAGCCTCCCAAGCTGCTAGGATTGCAAACATGCACCACCACATCTAGCCAATTTATCCTTTTTTGAAAAACATCAGGTTTGAATGTAGCCAGACATAGCTTAGAATAAAATTTTAAAAACGTAATTGTTAATTATATATCCTTTTCATTTTTTTCTTAAATAAGAGTAGTAAAACCTTCTTCAGAATGTTACTGTGTTAATTGAGGTAATGAATGCATTGTTTAACATACAGCACATGTTTAAAGTATAGATGCAATATTTATAATGGTATTTTAACCTAAAAGGTGTATGTATTAAAATGAATTTTAATAATTTAAAACAATTGTCTATTTTTCATAAGACAAGTACTGGCAACGCTCATATAATATTCCTGTCACCAATATTTCATTCCTCACTCGATTTTCTTATCAGTTTGTGGAATTTTTTAAAAATAATCTTTTAGTTGTAGATGGACACAATATCTTTATTTTATTTATTTATTTTTACGTGGTGCTGAGGACTGAACCCAGTGCCTCAAAAATGCTATGCAAGTTCTCTACCACTGAGCCACAACCCCAGTCCCAGCACTGTATGGAAATTTACAGTGTTCTTTCATTCTAAGCAGAACCACTTTTACATTCTTTAATGCTGGCCTTGGCCATGTAACTTTCCTAAGCTAAATAAATGAAGTAGAGTTGATGATATACCAGGTGTGAACCTAGAGCTGATGCATATTTCTGCAAATTCTCTTATTCCTCTATTTTAAGTAGTCTATTTGGGTCATCTTTGCTTTATCACATTTGTAGATGAATAACAAAAGCTGAGAGAAGTGAAATGTAATTGAGCACATTGAAGAAAACAAGTAGTCTCACCTGAGGATCACAAGTGGGCTACCTGTGCTCACCTGAGGATCACACAAAGCCCTGCTGGACCAACCTGAGCTCTCTCATGCCATTGCAGTCAGGGAACGTGGGCTGGACTCAGAAGCCCATCTCATTAGAATATCAGATCCCAGAAGGAAAGGCAGGAACAGCCAGGCTGGCGGGTCTCTCCCTGCACTTGAACTTTCACTCTGGAATTCTTCATAGCACAGAGAGCTCCAGCTGCTGACAGAACAAGGGCAGAAACTAAGAAAAGCCATCTTCCCTGGCAGGCAGGCCCTAGGAAGGTGACCAATGACATGCCTCAAACACACTATTCCAAAAGGAGTCACATAGAGCCACTCAGGGTCAGTACGTGGGGAAATGAATTCCAGGCCTGACTGGAGGAGGAGAAAAAGGCCCATTGCCAAAGGTGTGCTCACAGGTATACAGGTGCAGTCGGAACCACAGTTACTGCAGCCCACCAACTGCCCTTCAGTGTTGTGACTTTAGTTTCCATGCCCTTCTCAGGATATTGAAAGGGAAGCCTCACAGTTCACAGTGCTGAAAGGCTAGGTGTAGCAAAGATCTAAGATAATTCAGAATCGTTTTTACCCAGGAACAGATGACCTTCACAATTATAGCTGTGAGCCACAGGTTGCTCTTTCTGCATTTATTTGAATGCTGGGGATTGGACTCACCTTCCACTCACCTTCTTAGGGTTGAAAGGAGCCTTGGGCGTTGGCTGACCAAATATTGCTAAGTTCCCAGTGTGCTTTCCAGCCGACTGCTTGAAACACTGATGTTTCTCTACGTGTTGCCACTGTGGGTCAAGGGAGAGGGCTACTTGTCCTAAAGATCATCTAGTCCTATCACCCTAACTTCAGCCACCCTTACTGGGAAAGAGAAGCAAAAAACAACCAGGGCTCACAGAATTCACAAATGGCAGGCTTCCATCTGCTGACTAGATGTGCAGGCGGGAGGTCGCAGGACAGGAATGTGAGCTGGCAGATTTGAGCCCTGCAGCACCTACCTGGCAGGTCTCACATCTTCTCCCTGTCCCTGCATCAGAGGGGATTTTGGGGAGCAGAGATGGAGTGAAGAAGGAGGAATCCACACAAGCTGTTGCCATACTACAGTCATTGGAACCGGGAGGTTGCAGGACCCTAGGGGCATCACACCCCAGCCCACACAATGGCCACCCTCACTGCTTGCCTGACACCTCATGGGGACACAAGGGGGCAGAGGGTGGCCTGTGCCTCCATCTCTTCCCACTCCCTGGCCCCACCCTCACCAAGTGCCTCAGAAAATCAAGTGGATGTGTGGAGGATCCAGAACCTCTTTCCCCACCAGGGAATACCTGTGATTCTTCATGGGGGTTGGGAACCTGAAGGGGAAGAAGTGAGCATCAGGAAAATGGGTGGCCAGAACCATCACCCACCAGCTCCTCTCCTCCAGAGAAGTCGTCTCCCCGAAACGTCCTTCCATCTTGTTCCCATCGGTCTCTCTGACTTTCCTTGTTTCTTCCTGAGATGCACTTCTCATGTCGGTGCAGGAAAGGCCACGGTCCCTCTCAGAGCTGACAGGGACACCCATTTCTCATGGCAAACATCCTGATCTAACACCCTAATTACCACATTAGACTGATGAGATAAGCCCTATTTCTACTCTGTTCTGCCAGTGTGAAGACCAGAAAGACCTCCCTACATTGCCCAAGTGGAACTGGGTGACCTGTCAGGGAGGTAATGGCCTCCCTATAACTGGTTAGGAAGCCAGGGTCGGAAGTTCTCACATACCCTTGGGGGTGGGAAGAGAGGGACACTTACCTCTGTCTCTGCCACCTGCTCCTTTCATTTCACCTCTTTATTCCAGCCTTTCTCTCCCCTACCTGACTCCAGGTGACTTGAGGGAAGATCTGTTTTCATCAGATTTACATCTGGGTCATGGCGACAAATCCTGCAACATACAGGCCTGCATCAAATTCCTGTGAGTGATCCATGGTACCCAAAAGGAACACAACACGTTCCCCATCCCTTTCAGAGCTGCACGTGGACACACGTTCTCAGTGTTCCTTACAAACATGAAAGATCTTACATGGACCTTTTGCAACCTGTAGACTGACTCACCTGTGTTCCTTGCCTCCTGCTGGTAGGACCATCCGTTGTCACAGCAAACATGCAAGTAAAGCCTGTGGGGATAATCAAGACCTAGAAATTTTATAAATAAGTGCACCAGCACAGAGTAGCTGTGGCAGAGTGAGGCCTGGCACCTACAAGGCCCTGGGTTTGATCCCCCCCACCACAGAGCAACAACTACAACAAAATCAATCTCTCCCTCTCCCTCCCTCCCTCTCTCTCTCTCTCTCTCTCTCTCTGTATGTGTGTGTGTGTGTGCAGCAGTAGTAGTCAGAGTATCAACTCAGAGGGAAACTCTTCCTCAAGGCACAAAATGAAGGACACCAGAAATGTCCAGAGTGTAGTCCCCAGACTAAGTAATAAGAATTCCTAAATATTAGCCATGGTGCACAAATGAGGCATTTATTAGTAGCACAAAGTGACATGTGTTCTTATTACTTTATGAAGACTGATCGTCTGCGTCTGTAGAAAGGGAAGTTGTTCATCCAAGTTTTCATGCTCTCACCTGCGTCCCAACTCCCTGAGGATCAACAGCCCTTTATGGCTTTCAGAGCCAACTTCCCGATGGGCTTGGTGACACACGCCTGTATTCTCAGCTTCTCAGGAGGCTGCAGAAGGCAGATTGCAAGTTCCAGACCAGCCTTAGCAACTTAGCAAGACCCTGTCTCCATAAAAAGTGAAAAGGACGAGGAATGTAGATCAGAGGTAAAGCATCGCTGGGTTCCATCCCCAGTCCTGTGCCTGCACCCAAAAATAATATCAGGGAAAACTTCTTGCTGCTGGGTTCTCCGTGCCTGTTTGTAAACCGTACCTGGAGAGAGGGAGGAATTAAATACCTTCAACCCAGAATCAGCAAAGAGGCTGAGAGGAGCCATGTTTCCACTGAACCTGGCGGACACACAACAGTCACACTGAGCTTTTGAGGCCTTTTGGTCCTGATGACAAATATTTTGTGGTACCCAATGACCTTCACAGTTCTTTGGAGTAACCAGAACATCCCCCAGCACTGATGAAGGTTTTCAAGTCCCCGTGGTCACCAAAGGGACCCAAGCAGAACACTTTTGGAAATCTAGAGTTGAAAACTCCCTACCCCTTCTGATTGAAGTCTCCAGAAGGTAGCTCCCTGGCCTGATAGGTCCAGCCTCTGCATCTCCCTCTCCTGTGCCAAGTCTCCTACAGAGAGGAAGCAGAGTTGTTTCTGAGAACGCAGACCCTAGGGACAGGGGCTTGGTCAGAGTCCCTGGGCTGCCAGATAGCAGCTGCACAACCCAAGCAGGTCGGCTAAACCTGGAGAAGGCAGGGAGCTCACCAAATCTGGCCACAGGTGGATGGGCAGTAAGCACGTGTGGGGCATGACTAGGTGTGGGAAGAGACGGAGAAAAGCCATCTCCTGTCCGCAGGTCACAGCCAAATTTCCATGAGGCTGGGTTGAAGCGGTGGAGAGCTGCTGAAATTGCAGGAAAAATGCATAAAGAGCTCCAACCTGCTATGCAGTAGGAAGACTCCTCCAGGTGAGGACAGCAGGCTCTTGTCCATTCCAAACCCAGGGAGGGACGGTGCACTTCCTGTGGCAAAGACAGCAAGGCCTGCCATCCCCCAGATGCTCCAAGGTCCTCCCCTCTTGCATCTTCTGTCTCAGGCTCTTCCTAGCTCCCATAAAGAATCACACACAGAATCAATGGAAAAATTAACAGTTGAAATAGCCCTTACCATGTCCTCCAGGTCTGAGCGGCCTCACCTCCCTACATTCCTTCCCATAGCAGGTAGAGGGAAAGAAACAAACACAATGGCCATAGTGGTCACTTCTCACCAACTGTGCATCCTGGGCATGTGTTCACACTTGCTCACATATTGACATCAAAGACCTGTGTGCGAGGAGGTGCTTTCAGCCTGAGAGTGGCCATCACTTTCTCCAAACACCTGGACAGACCAACACCACTGCCCTCCTTCTTCTCCCAGAGGGAGTGTCTCCTCAACTGACCTGAGTACATCTGGGAAGATAGGACTAAGCTCCTTACCTCCTGGTTTTCCGGGAGGGTAAGATGTCCAGTTCCTTGTAAGCAGCCTGTGTTGTGATTCTTCTGGGAGAGAAAGACCTCCAAGCAACATCCTCCTTATCACTCCTGGGACTTCCTCTTCCAGAGCCACTTACCTGGCCTCTGAGCCACAGAATGAACCAGGAAGCAGGGGATGAAGTGCACTCAGCCTGCTGCGGGGAGAGGTCAGGAGGCCAGGGTCCTCCTACTCAGCCTCTGGAGACAAGAGCCCTGCCTAGCCCTCCCCAAACACCTTCCATCCCTCTACCTGGGTGTGACCATCAGCAGGTCTCCCCTTTACCTGCTGTAGGCTGATACGTTGCCTTGGACCCTAAGAGGAAAATACAAAGCATCAGACCCTCCCACAACAGGCTTCTGTGCCCCTTACCTTGTAGCTTCTGTCCTGGACATCACCACTCCAGCTCCAGACCCAGAAAGAAGTCTGTGACTCTCTGCAGGAACCTGTGAAAGACCCTCCGACTCCCTGTCCAAGGAAAAGCACACAAGACACTGGCTGCAAAAGCGAGAGGCGATTTATTGATACACAGGCGCCTGCGGGTGCTCAGCAAGACCTCAGCCGGAGCTTCGGTGAACTGGCACCCCGGGCTTTGGGGCACAGATCTTTTATAGGGTAAAGGAGCAGGTTTCGCGCGCGTGGTAAGCAACAGGTTTCTTATTGGTCTTTTTGAACCTAGCATATAGGTTACCTAAAAGGCAAGGTTGTTTTTCACTGTATGTTCCTGGAAAAACCACATAAAAACCACTTGTTTTTCACTGTATGTTTCCGTTTACTCAACCGTGCCGGTTCTTTCCCAACCATCCTGTTCTTTCCTAATCGGTTACACTTAACTGATTATCTGAAAAACACATCTGACGCCTGTGCAGGTGCAAAAGCAAGCCTTGATGATTTTGTAACTGGGCCTAAAGTTATTGGGCTGGGGTCTCTCATTCCTCCCTTTTTCTTTATCATGGATAGAATCTTATATCCATTGTCCTGCTTGCTCAGGTTCTTGGATTAAGCTTGATTGTGACCCCGTTTGTTGTTTAAGCAACTGGTATTGTTGAGTTAGAACCATAGTCTGGATTATAGAAAGTCTTTCTTCCATGAACTGCACTAGTCTATTATGTATACAAGGTCCGAATATCAGGAGTAACAGCAAAATAACTAAAGGTCCTGCTATGGTAGATAGCAAAGTAGTTAACCATGGGGATTTATTAAACCAGTGTTCAAACCATCCTTGTTGAGCCTCAAATTCCTTCTGTCTCTTGGCCAGCCTTTCAGTGACCTTTTCCATAGTTTCCCAGACTACCCCTGTATGGTCAGCGTAAAAGCAACATTGTTCTTGTAGAGCTACACAAAGACCACCTTCTCTGAGGAACAACAGATCTAATCCTCTCCTATTCTGTAACACAACTTCCGAGAGGGAGGAGAGAGATTTCTCTAGGGCTGTGATAGACTTGGCCATTGCAGTTAAATCCTCATTCATTGCTGCCTGTAGTTGCAATAATTGGTTACCTTGCATTATCGCGGCAGTTCCTGTTCCTATTCCGGCTGCTATTCCTCCAATTCCTAGTAGTAGAGCTATGGTCATGCTGATGGGCTCTCTGGGGTATTGTTTCCGTCCCTCAAGGTGTCCTAGGACATAGTCTGACCCTAGATATGATATTTTAGGCCATAATTGTATTAACACGCAAAAATCAGTGGTTGCATTGAGGACTGCCGTAGAAATACAAGGGGTCAGTCCGGTATTGCAGGCCCAGTAAGTTCCGTGGGGACCCCACAAATAGTTATTTTGTGAGTCTGTCACTGGGAGGGTAGTATTACAGAGATGTTGGTGTGATGGGGGTACGTTCCCCATACAGACCCCTTGTCCTGTCACTTTGGTGATGGTAAGCTTATAGCTTGGTAGAGATACACACTTAGGGTCAGGGTTTGTACTACTGTTCCAGTTGGACATAATTGCTATCCCTTCATAATAGGGTGGGCTGGAGGTGAGACACAACCAACAATCTTGGGTGCGATTTGGGTCGGTGGCATTGAGGGCATAGAATGCTCCTTGAATCAATTTTAACAGTCGGTCTCCGGTCCCAGGGTGAGTGGGCTCAGGGAAATAGCTAGAGTTCAGATAAGTTGTAGTGACATTGGGAGACAGAGGCGGTTTACTTGTGGGAACCCTCTGTGAGCTTTGGGGCTGTTTGGGCAGCGAGGGGAACTTTTGGTCTTCTAGTACAGAATTAGGTCCTATCGAGCTAATCATAGCTGGGGTTTGGGATAGTCTGATTTTGAAAGTTACACCGGGATCGTATCCAGTCATATACCATCTGAGTCCCCATGTTCTCCCGGTAAGCCAGGGATCAATAGTCTTCTTGCCTTTGTCCGTGAATTGTATCTTAAGGGGCAGCGACTGGCCCGCCTGAAATTGTGAGTTTTTCCTATGGCATGTATGGCCATCTGGGCTGGGGGTAGTGAAATTCTTGGCCACCTTTATCAGGTCCCAGCTTGAGGTGGGGTTCCAGTATGCATCTCCTGTGGTTTCGCAGCCCCAGGAGGAGCAGAAGTATGCTTCATAGCCCCCACATTTGTACGCCTGGGATCTGTCTCTACCGTCCCGGGGGCAGACATAAAAATCAGTCTTGGCTAGATTTTCATCTTGGAACCAGTGGTGGCCTCGCGGGTAAGGAGGAAGGGTAGGAATCAATTGACAAAAGTCAGGGGTTAAGGTGGGCCACCAGGTGCCAGGGGTATTGGTCGCTGTAATAGACCAAATTATCTCCCCAGTTTGAGAGTATACCTGCCAAGTTAACTTCATGGGAGCATGGGGGTTACTACCTAAGACAAGGGGAGCAAAGCAAAGAGCAAAGGCGGTTAACAGCGCGTAAGTCCTATCTTTAGCGGATTTTGAGTACGCTGCAATTTCCATCCTGAGTCTCGGGGAGTAACTGCTGGGTCTTGTGGATGTGCAGCCTTTACATGAGAAGCGTGAATCCAGGCTGCGATGCCGTCCACCTTGATTACAGTAGGTGTGTTCAACAGGACGGTGTAGGGTCCTTTCCACCGGGGTTCAAGGTTCTTGTTCTGGTGTCTGCGTACCAAGACGGTGTCCCCGATTTTGAAGGAATGTGGCACCGAGGGGGTTTTGAGTTCTTCTTTGTATGCCGCTGCTAATGGCTTCCAGACCTCGTTCTGGACCAATTGCAGTGCCGTAAATGAATCTGCACAGATGGGGTGAGGGAGGCAGAAATTTCAGTTTCATAGAAGTTAACAGCAGGTGGTGGGGCACCATATAGGATTTCAAATGGGGTTAGTCCCTGAGGGCCAGGAGTATTTCTGGCCCGATATAAAGCTAAGGGTAGGAGTTGTACCCAGTCTCTAGTGCCAGTTTCAAGCGTTAATTTAGTTAAAGTCTCCTTGATTGTTCTATTCATTCTTTCTACTTGCCCTGAGCTTTGGGGTCTATATGCACAATGTAACTTCCAATTAATCCCCAGCGAATTGGCCACCGCCTGACTTACCTGGGAGACGAAGGCAGGCCCGTTATCTGACCCAATTGTTCCGGGTACCCCATACCTTGGAAAAATTTCTTCCAATAGCTTCTTAGCAACGGTTTTGGCAGTTTCATGTCGGGTGGGGAACGCCTCTACCCATCCGGAAAAAGTATCAACGAAGACTAGAAGATATTTATATCCATACATACCAGGTTTGACTTCAGTAAAGTCTATTTCCCAATGTGTCCCGGGTTTACGTCCTTTAACCCGGACTCCTGTCCCAAGTTTAACTTTACCAGAATTTACCTGGGCACATGCCTGACAATTTTCTGCAACTCGCTGGAGGAGTCGATCCCTATTTGGAAGATATAGAGTACCTTCTCCACGGTCCAAGAGATCTTTCATCTTTTTAGCCCCAAGATGTGTCAGTTTGTGTAATGATTTTACTAGTTCTTAAGCATTTTTAAGGGGCATTATGGTTTTTCCCTGATATTCCCAGGTATGGTCCTCTGGGTTGTAAGAGGCATCTAGCTTCTGTATGATATCCAGATCTTGGTCCTCATAGACCCATTTACCCTCATAGTCATCATGTTGTGGGTTTTCCTGTTGGGGCAATAAAGTCATTACCAAGAGTTGAGGCCCCTGAGCTGCCTTTCTGGCTGTCTCATCCGCCAATTTGTTTCCCCTGGCCTCCAGAGTATTTCCTCTTTGATGGCCAGGGCAATGCATGATACTTAACTTTTTAGGCAGAAATAGAGCTTTAAGTAAGGCCAATATTTCAGTCTTATTCTTGATTTCTTTTCCATCTGAAGTTAGTAGCCCTCGCCGTCTGTAAATTTCCCCGTGTATATGGGCAGTGGCAAAGGCATATCTACTGTCCGTATACACATTTAGCTTCTTTCCCTCAGCCAACTTTAAGGCTTGTGTTAGAGCTATTAGTTCCGCCCGCTGAGCTGAGGTTCCACCCGGCAACGCACTCGCCCAGATTACCTCAGATTCGGTGGTGATGGCTGCTCCTGCTCGCCGTTCCCCATTGAGCAAATAACTGCTCCCGTCGGTGTACCAGACCAGTTCTGCATCTTTCATAGGTTGGTCCGTGAGGTCTGTTCGGGTTCCTTGTGTTTCTGCAAGAATCTGCTGGCAGTTGTGGGGATTTGCTTTTCCAGGAAGCGGCAGGAGGGTTGCTGGGTTCAGTGTGACCATGGGGCCGAACTGAATCCGGTCCGTGTCCAGCAGCAAGGACTGGTAATGGGTGAGTCGGGCGTTGGACACCCAGCGGTCAGGTGGTTGGCGAATTATTGCCTCGATGGCATGAGGGGTTAACAAAGTTAATGGCTGTCCCAGAGTCAGTTTAGTGGCATCCTTAATCAGAATAGCCACTGCTGCTATCATTCGAAGACATGGTGGCCATCCTGACGCCACTGGATCCAATTTCTTGGACAGATAGGCTATAGGACGCCTCCAGGGTCCCAGTTTTTGGGTTAGGACTCCTTTAACATAGCCCTGTTTTTCATCCACAAACAAGTCAAAAGGCTTGGTAACATCTGGTAGGCCTAAGGCGGGGGCTGACAGAAGGGCCAATTTGATACGATCAAATGCCAATTGGTGCTCCCCAGTCCAGGTAAAGGGGTTACTTTGTTTGGTTAGCAGGTATAAGGGGGCTGCTATCTCGGCAAACCCAGGAATCCAAAGTCTGCAGAAACCTGCTGTGCCCAGAAATTGCCGTAGTTGTTTAGGGTTCTGGGGAGTTGGTATGCTCGAGATAGTTTCTTTCCTGGCTGTGGTTAGCCATCGTTGGCCATTATGAAGTTCATAGCCAAGGTAAGTAACTTTTGTCTGACAGATTTGTGCCTTTTTAGCCGATGCCCTGTACCCCAACTGTCCCAAAGTTCGCAATAATGCCTCCGTACCTGTAAGACAATCCTCCTCGGTGGTGGCAGCCAATAGGATGTCATCTACATATTGGAGCATAATTAAGGAGGGGTGTCTTACGCGGAAATCGGCCAGGTCCTGATGTAAGGCTTCATCGAAGAGCGTCGGGCTATTCTTGAACCCTTGTGGCAGTCTGGTCCAGGTCAGTTGACCGGAGACCCCTTCGTCGGGATCTTTCCATTCAAATGCAAAGAGGGCCTGGCTTTGAGGGCACAGTCTCAAACAGAAAAAGGCATCTTTTAGATCTAGAACGGTGTACCAAGTATGGGTAGGAGGCAAGGTGCTGAGGAGATTGTAGGGGTTAGGCACCGTGGGGTGGATGTCCTCTACCCTTTTGTTTACCTCTCTTAAGTCCTGGACAGGCCTATAATCATTTGTTCCCGGCTTTTTTACTGGTAGCAATGGGGTGTTCCAGGGCGATCGGCAAGGGGTTAGAATTCCTTGGTCTAGGAGGCGTTTGATATGCGGCCTGAGGCCTTGGTAAGCTTCTCTTGACATAGGATACTGTTTAATATTTACAGGAGTAGCAGTGGTTTTTAGGTAAATGACTATTGGAGGTTGTTGTTTAGCCATTCCCATTCCACCGGTTTCAGCCCAGGCCTCCGGGTAGGACTCAAGCCAATAGTTTATGTCCTTATCAAGTGCAGGAGGTTTGCTAAAAAGTTTATATTCATCCTCTAATTTGAAAGTTAATACATGTAAAGGGGCCTGATCTGGCCCCGTAATGGAGGCACCCCCATTTTTAAAGTGGATTTGAGCTCTTAACTTGGTTAATAGGTCTCTTCCTAGTAGTGGATACGGACAATCAGGCACATGTAGAAACGAATGGGAAACTTTACCTGTAGCAAGGTGTACTTCTCTCTTGGTGGTCCATCGGTACGGCTTGCTTCCAGTGGCACCTTGGACCCACGTCGTTTTGTGGCTCATGGGTCCTGGCGTTCGTGTTAGCACCGAATGTTGGGCTCCAGTATCTACTAGGAAGGTTACAGGTTGCCCCCCTACTTGCAAAGTTACCCGGGGCTCAGGGGGGAGCTCCTGGCCCTGACTCCCCTAATCTTCATCCAGGGCTAGTAACTGAGGGGTCCGGTTAGTACCTCTTCGGGGATTGGGGGGTTTCTTTGGACAGTCTTTAACCCAATGTCCTCTTTCCTTGCAGTAGGCACATTGGTCTCGGTCTACATGGGGTCTGCCTCGTTCCCTTTCCCTACCTGTTCTATTTCCTTGTTGCCCTGCCTGGGTTACAGCGGCCAATATCTTACTTAATTCTTTATTACGTTTTCGATCTTTTTCTCTTTCTCTCTTATCTAACTCTTCTCTAAACTTAAGATCTCTTTCTTCCTGCATTTTTCTGATCCTTTCTTCCTTTTCCTCTGGGGTTTCTCTCTTATTAAAAATCTTTTCTGCTTCCTTCAATAAGTCCGCTAGAGTAAAGTCTTGTAGGTTGTCTAACCTTTGCAACTTGGTCCTAATATCTGGAGCGGATTGCCAAATGAAAGCCATAGATACGTTTCCCTTCTGATCCTCACTATCGGGGTCGAAAGGAGTGTATCTCCGATAGGCTTCTTTTAGTCTCTCTAGGAATGCGGTCGGAGTTTCCTCCGAACCCTGGGTGGTTTGTCTTAACTGGGCCAAATTGGTGGGCCGTCGCCCTGCTCCATGGAGACCCGCTATGAGTAACTGGCGATAGAGACGTAGGTGGTTCCTACCTGCATCAGTATTATAATCCCAATCCGGTCTAATTAAGGGAAAAGCTTCATTGATCAAATTTGGGAGTTGGGTAGGGGGCCCATCATCTCCCGGCACATTTTTACGGGCCTCTAAGACAACTTTTTGTCTCTCCTCTGAAGTGAGAAGAGTCTGCAAAAGCTGCTGACAGTCGTCCCATATTGGTTGATGAGTTACTAGAATAGATTCAATCAGGGAAGTTAGGGCTACAGGGTCATTGGTAAAGGAGGGATTGTGGGTTTTCCAGTTATAAAGATCAGAGGCAGAGAAAGGCCAGTACTGATATTGGCCGTTAGGACCTCCCATCTGCTGCAAGGGGAAAGCCCTTGAAGCATCCCCTGGGGCGGTAGGTTCTCGGCGCCCGCGAAGACTCCCCACCATGGGGGATGGGCCTGGAGGGGCATAGGTAGTTGGACCCTCTTGTTCTTCTTCTTCTGAGGAAACCTGGATGGGATCTGGAGCTGGTAGAGGTTGGGGATGGTAAGGTGGGGGTTCTTCAGTCATCAGGTCTATAAGAGTTGAATCTTCTGGTGGTAAGACCTTCTTGGGTTTTGTCCCTGCTGGAGTCACGTTTTTGGGTTTATCTAGAATAGGGTAAAGCCTAGAGGTTTGAGGAGGGGGTGCGGGTATCGGGATAAGTGGAGCGGAAGGTGGGGGTGGGGCTTCAAGGGGAGAACGGCGAGGAAGCTTAGGTGGAGAGAAAGGGGCGACCCAAGGAGGTGGGTCGGAGGCTAGATCTTCCCAAGTAACAATGTAGGGCACTTGATCGGGGTGTCCTTGAGGACCTTGGGTGAAAACCCGAGACTTCACCTGTAAATAAGATCAAGGTTAAACGTCCCTTCTTTTGGCCAGCCAACATCGAACGTTGGCCACTCCGTGGTGCAGAGTGTTATCCATCTTTTTTTTTTGATTTCCACTGACCGGTTGTCAGCCCGGTTCCGGACGTCCTGCCAATGATCAAGAGTAAGACTCAAGGGAGTTGTTATAGATTGTCTCATGTTAGTCTCAGATGGAATGAGAAAGTACAAAGGCAAGGAGACAGATACAAAAATCAGACTGGACACAAAGAACACTGCGCGGCCTCGGCACAAACCGAAAGTATCTGATGGATTAGGGGGAGGAGGGACTCCGTCACCCACAAGAACAGTGTACTCTTTGGAAACACCAGAGGCCCCCAGAAATGGGCCCTCCGAATCCCTGGGACGTCTCCCAGGGTGGCAGGGGAGAAGTCCGAGTTCGTCAACTCCCTCTCAAGCTGCCCAGAAAACAGAGCGACTAAGCGTAATCGTACGGACGCTGCGCACAGACAGATAACGATCGAAGACTGCAAACATAGAACAAAAGAAACACAAAACGACACGAGCCGGCCAGCTTACCTCCCAGTGATGCCGGGCGTTCCCCAGGCAGGGATCCGGACAGGGGTGCAGGAAGATCTCGGTGGAACCTCCAAATGAAAGACCCTCCGACTCCCTGTCCAAGGAAAAGCACACGAGACACTGGCTGCAAAAGCAAGAGGCGATTTATTGATACACAGGCGCCTGCGGGTGCTCAGCAAGACCTCAGCCGGAGCTTCGGTGAACTGGCACCCCGGGCTTTGGGGCACAGATCTTTTATAGGGTAAAGGAGCAGGTTTCGCGCGCGCGGTAAGCAACAGGTTTCTTATTGGTCTTTTTGAACCTAGCATATAGGTTACCTAAAAGGCAAGGTTGTTTTTCACTGTATGTTCCTGGAAAAACCACATAAAAACCACTTGTTTTTCACTGTATGTTTCCGTTTGCTCAACCGTGCCGGTTCTTTCCTAATCGGTTACACTTAACTGATTATCTGAAAAACACATCTGACGCCTGTGCAGGTGCAAAAGCAAGCCCTGATGATTTTGTAACTGGGCCTAAAGTTATTGGGCTGGGGTCTCTCACCTGGACACAGGAGAGGAGAGGATCCAGGGGGTGCTCCATCCTCTCCCAGACGCCAGAGCAAACAGCCCAACTAACTGGCGGTCAGTGTCTTGGGAGGGATGATCCACTCAAGACAGTGTTCTTGGGGGCATTCACACCAGACCCTCAATCCCCAGGAGAAACTGACGCCTGTTGCCCAAGGGAGCACAGCTACCCCTGAGGGTGTCTTGAAGTAATGGGACCCCTTCCTACCTGATGCGGATTTACTAGATATTCTTCAGAGGTCTTTTCATTCCAGGCTCCCTGCCTCCTCTCTCTACTACAGACAAAATAAAACCAGTCAATATGTAGGAGAAGGGCATGGGGGGCTGTGGAGACAAAGAAGGCTGGCCTTAGGAGCCTCTTGAGGGCAGCTAATAATGTCCCCATGTACGGAGCTCTTCTAAGAGGGCCAGCTGTTGCCAGCACCACACCAACCCAAGACAGGTTCCCCTGCCTCCTCCTCCAAGTCCCCCCTCCTGCCCCTGAATGTGGAGATTGCCTGCTGACCAGTGAGTGACCTCTCTTCGGTGCTGTTTCTTTGGCTCTCAGGCTGCTTCCCACTCCCTTGGTGTTTGCATCACAATAGCTGAAGTCACAGGGCACTGTGGGGGTGGGGGTGGGGTGGGGGTGGGGGATGGAAAGCACCAAGGCTCAGGAGGCAAAGCTGGAATGCTGAGCGCATGCAATAACTATTGAGACCCCTTTCTCTAGAATAAGTGCTCTCCTGGGTGCCCAGCATACACAAACTCATTCCCTTGGGTCATTGTGGGAATATAGTACTTGTTAATATGGATCGAGTCACTGGCTTGGGGATGATAGAGCATAGAGTCCTTCCTTCCTGTTATTTTTCTTTTCATTGGATTTCACACACCTTAGGAATGAACATACATGTAATTGTGCGTGTATATGTGATGTGCCTGCTAGAAAGTATGGAATATTTCCAGCACTTTGGAATGGTCCTTGTGCCTTTTTAAATAGTCACTTCCCAAATTACCCACAATTCTGAACTCTGTCATGATGCACTAGTTTGCTTGATTTCCCCTTCATATCAATGGGGGGGAGATTCCAGGTTGTCTTCAGAGTCTGGATCTTTCTCTGGACAGATCCTCAGTCCAGGAGATCCATCTGTGTTTTCATGTGACACAGCACTCTGTTCTTGTTCATTGGCCAGTAGTATTTTATCACATGAATCCAGCACAAACTGTTCACTCATTCTAACTTTGTTATATTTTTCATCCTTTCTAGTTGTTAAGTATTATAAATAAATTTGAAGTGGATCTTCTGCTACAGCTGTTGTTTTGAAGGTAAGCACTCATTTCTCTTGTAGCATAACCAGGAATTGGTTAGCATAGTGAAATTGTTGGTTTATATTATTTCTTTGTCAGTTCAGGCTACTTGAACAAAATACCATAGACTGGCTTATTTAAATGACATGCATTTATTTTTTGACAGTTTTGGAGTCTAAAAGTTCAAGATCAAGGTGCTGGTATGATCTGCTTTTCTTGAAAGCCTATCTTGGCTTGAAAACAGCTTTTAAAAATATTATTTTAATTGTCAATGGACTTTTATCTATGTGCAGTGCTGAGAATCAAACTAAGTGCCTCACACAGGCTAGGCAAGCACTATACCACTGAGCTACAATCCCAGCTCTATAGTTGGCTTTTTTTTTATGTTAGGAAGGCCTTAGGCCTGAGTCTAAGCAACTCCATTTTAGAAAACTCCAGTTTGAAACCTGCAGTTTCACCAGGCACACCCATAGAGCCCTCCAGTATGGCCTCCACACCTGATAGGAGGGGAAAGGAAGAAGATCAGGGAGGAGACCACCAGACCAGATGTTTCTGACTCCAGGGTAAATGATGTCACTGAGAAATCCGGTGGTAGCTGATTAGGATTCAAAGGGGGGTCAAACCCCCCCAAAATCTAGTATAAATGATAGAGCAAATGAACAGGGATTCAGCCAGCCAAAACAAGGAAGCACTCAAGCTGGAGAGCCTGGTGAGGACCTGACATCCCATCACATGTCATCCTTCCTGAGCCTCTGCATGATCCTCACCACTCTCAAACTTTGCCATCTCCTCTGGACCTTGGTGAGAGAGGAAATTTCTGCCTATGACCAATCTTCTCCCTACAACTCAAGGGATCATCCACTCCATGCCAGGAAAATCCTGCCTTGGTTCCAGACCTGATCACCTGGTCACCGTGGTCTGAGTGAGTGTGTATCTGCTGCACTCAAAGCCTAAAAATTAAGACCTTTAAACTTAGCACAAAGAGGGAATGTCTGTCACTAACCTGTCATAATTAAGTGTGTTTTGCAGTGCTTAGAATTAATCTAGAATTGTTTGTTGTGAATTAATTAATCTAGAATTTTTTCTGTGTATTGATTATGTCTATTGGAGTGCCTAGCATTAAGGATTGTCATTTTCTTGTCAATATAATTGTGAGATTATATTGAGTAATTTGAGTGAAGAAAGCATTGAAAGGGGCAGAAGCGCGTGGACATTCTTTATTTCTCCCCTTGACTGCATGCTAAGAGTCAGCCAAGTATATGATGCATGGCATTTTTGGTTGAAAGGTGACGCCAGCTAGCCATTGAGATGATATGATTATGTTAAGATTTGCATTCATATGGATATTGGACTCCTGCTGTTCACCTCTGCCTGCTACAGGACTCCTGGAGAGTTCCCATTGGTTGGGGAAGTACAATAGGAGGGAGTTCTGGGGGAGGAACTTCCTCTGGGGGTTCCGGGAGAATGCCGCGTGGGTGGATCTGTGATCTTCCCAGGGGCGTAGAGAACATTGGCGGCAGTTTCAAAAAATAAAGTTTGTTCCTGCTTGAGTGGCTCGTGATTTTGTGCCTAGCCAGACTGAGGCATTTGGTGGCCCGTACGGGGAACGCCTGAAGCTTGGAGGTGAGTAAAATTGCTTGCCCCTGAGGGAAGGCGACAAAATGGGTGACCATTTCAAAAAACAATGTGTTCTTGTTTTGATTTATTTTGTTTTTGTTTCAAGCTGCCTATCCCTAGAATTTTCTCAGGCAAACTGGGAAAAATGGTTGGCTCAAGGTTTGAAGTTGTTCGGCCCTGAGAAAGAGAAAATTGATACAACTATTCTTTGTTCCGTTTTTGTTTCATTCTGTTTCGGTTTTGTTTTATGCTATCTTATTGGGTTGCGTTACCATTATAGTAGATTAGAAACTAGTAAAAAACAAACCGAAAGATTGTTAAGTAAATTGTTAGAGGTCCAGACTATGGTAGAAAACATGTTAGGTCAAGCAAAAGAGAAGGTCTCTCGAGCTAGTCAGACAGAGGAAAATTTAAAGAAAGAAAGCTTAGAGGAAAAACAACCATCAGGCGGGGAATTACAACAGGAGGCTGCTACTAACTCCGTTCTATCACCAGAGGGCATAATTCAACCAACAGCTCCATCTACAGCTGAGCGGCCCTCAACTCCCTTAGTTGATGGACGGAATCCTGAGGCAGAACCCCAAAGATTAGCATGTCCTGTACTTGAGCAGGCAGGAGGGCAATGAATTCACCATGCTTTAGATTTCAAAACAGTAAAGCAATTAAAGGAGGCTGTAACAACCTATGGGCTGCAAGCACCCTTCACTGTGAGCATGGTCGAATCCATTACCAACTTAGACATGACGCCAGCAGATTGGGCTAACGTGTCCATCTGTGCTAAATGGAGGACAATATTTGTTATAGAAGGTTGCCAATGAGGAATTTTGCATGGAGACAGCTAGGCAAAATGCAGCAGCTGGTTACCCTCAAAGAAATCTAGATATGTTATTAGGAAAAGGACCCTATGAGGGTCAATGGCAACAAATTGAATATGATCCTGGCGTATACGCACAAATTGCTGTAGATGCGGTTAGGGCATGGAAGACTTTACAGGGGCATGGAGATTTACAAGGACAATTATCTAAGGTAATACAAGGAACTAATGAACCTTACGCTGAATTTGTAGATAGGCTTATTCAAACAGCTTCTAGAATATTTGGAGATACAGAACAGGCAATGCCATTAATAAAACAACTGGCTTATGACCAAGTAAATCGTTGCTGCAGAGAGGTCATTAGACCATGGAGACATGAAGATTTAAACACATATATTAAATTATGTAGAGACATTAATGAACAAGGGCAAGTCTTGGCAGCAGTACAACAGGATTTAGATGCCAGGCCAAAAACATGTTATAATTGTGATCAAACAGGACATTTTAAAAGGAGTTGCCCCATAGGAGGAGGGTTTAACAAAACTAGGTATCAAAGAAATAGAATACCGGGTATTTGCCCACAATGCCGTAGAAGGAGACATTGGGCTAATGAATGCCGTTCTCAAACCACCATAGAGGGTACTCCGTTATCAAAAAATGGACAAGGACCAAGTGTTTACCCACGATATCGTGGAGAAAGGCATTAGAGTCCATTGCCAAAAAACGGACTGGAGGGCACAATGCTCTGGGGCCCAAAATCACAAATATACGGGGCAATGGAGGAACCCAGCAGCATCATCAAGATAGTGCCCAGGATGCATTATCCATTAAATCCCTCATCAGACAAACTAGAGGGAGCACAGGGTTGGACATCTGCGCCTCTGCCAGAGCAGTACTAACTCCAGAGATGGGAGTTCAAATCATTCCCACAGGAGTAAAAGGACCTCTTCCCCAAGGAACAGTAGGCTTATTATTGGGACGCAGTTCTTCAACACTAAAAGGACTTATGATAAGTCCTGGGGTAATTGATCCTGATTATGAGGGTGAAATAAAAATTATAGCTAGTTCTCCAAGTGGTATATCAGTAATTTCACCAGGAGATAGAATAGCACAGTTATTAATAATACCCAGCCTGCATGATAAATTTTCCAGTTGTACTGTAGAAAGAGGTTCCAAGGGATTAGGCTCCACAGGTGTAGATTGGGCTATGCTGTCTTTAAATTTAGATTCTCGCCCCATGCTAAAACTAAATATTCAAGGTCATGACTTTAATGGACTACTGGACACAGGTGCTGACCTTAGCATCATATCTTGTCAAGAATGGCCAAAACATTGGCCATTACAACAAGCCACTCAAACGCTTCGAGGCCTAGGAGTGGCAACTAATCCCCATAGAAGTGCAATGGTATTAGATTGGAAGGATTCTGAAGGATGTGAAGGAACTATACAGCCCTATGTATTGGATCATCTTCCTATAAATTTATGGGGACGAGATGTCCTAGATCAATTAGGTTTGACATTAACAAATAACATCAATCCTAACACGCCCACTACTAGGGCTAGACAAGGGTTTAGGAAAGAAAAAAGATTAAAAGAACTAGAACAAGGTATGACAGTGCCAATTCAAATAGATCAAGAAATAAATAGACATGGATTGGATTTTCAGAAAGGGCCACTGAGACAATCAAAATTACTTGGAAATCAGAAAGACCAGTGTGGGTTCCTCAGTGGCCCCTGACTAAAGAAAAGATTCAAGTAGCCCATGACCTGGTCAAACAACAATTAGTGGAGGGACATATACAACCTTCCATATCTCCCCATAATACTCCCATTTTTGTCATTAAAAAGAAATCTGGTAAATGGAGATTATTGCAAGATTTAAGAGCCATTAATAATGAGATGGTTATTATGGGACCTGCTCAATTAGGGATTCCTCAATTGTCTGCTTTACCAAAAACCTGGTATGTTTTAGCTATAGATATTAAAGATTGGTTTTTTTTTTCAATTCCAATTCATCCTGAGGATAGTCCACATTTTGCATTTACTATCCCTGCACTAAATCATGAAGGTCCTGATCAGAGATATGAATGGAAAGTTCTTCCTCAAGGGATGGCTAATAGTCCAACTATGTGTCAAATTTATGTTAACAAAGCAATCCAGCCACTTAGAAATCAAAATCCTGAACTACAAATATTTCACTATATGGATGATATGTTATTGGCACATAAAGATAAAAACACATTGCTAGAATGTTATGCCACACTTACGAATTTATTAAAAAATTATAATCTAGAGATAGCAATAGATAAAGTACAATTAAATCTTCCAATTAATTATTTAGGAGTTCTATTATCCTCAACCATGGTCCGTCCGTCAAAAATTCAAATACGAGTAGATCAACTCAAATCACTTAACGACTTTCAAAAGTTATTGGGAGACATAAATTGGATAAGGCCTTATCTAGGCATACCAACAGGAGAGCTAGGACCTTTATTTGATATCACAACAAACTGTATAAACTGCTACATCAATGATTAATAACTCAACAAGTAATGCTCAATCAATGAGTCGATTTATTTTGGGAGGATATGGACATATTGATAGATTCCTCTGCTTTGAACTGCTTACAGAACTTGCCTGGACTATGTATCACTTGTATGCATTGTGATCTATCTGTTGATGCAGCAAATTATGGTAGTGCTAGCATATCTTTGCTGATGTGTCACCAGTGATGCAATTTTTCCTAGGAGCCGTCAATTGACTTGGTGTCGTGGCATTTCTGTATCCTCCTCCCTTCTACTAGTGATGGTCTAATTTTGGGGGCCAACAGAGGTGAGGCAAAGAACCTCACCCCCCCACCGGCACCAAGGCCAAATTTGGGGGCCAACAGAAGTGAGGCAAAGAACCTCACCCCCCCCACTGGTGCATAGGCCTATCCATAAGTATGGCTATATGCTGGACTGGTAGTCAGTGATGGGTATGATCCAATTGCAGTGGTATCAACCTAAGACAGGAGGCTGACGCCTAGAGGTCAGTTTTCCGATGACGGGTAAGAACCATATGTTGAATTGGACAAACCTAACAGGCACGGTCCCTAGCCACATTGCTTGTTGCTTAATTAAACAGAAGGGGGGAGATGCTAAGAGTCAGCCAAGTATATGATGCATGGCATTTTTGGTTGAAAGGTGACCTTCAGCAAGCCATTGAGATGATATGATTATGTTAAGATTTGCATTCATATGGATATTGGACTCCTGCTGTTCACCTCGGCCTGCTATGGGACTCCTGGAGAGTTCCCATTGGTTGGGGAAGTACAGTTGGAGGGAGTTCCGGGGGAGGAACTTCCTCTGGGGGTTCCGGGAGAATGCTGCGTGGGTGGATCTGCGATCTTCCTGGGGGCGTACAGAACATTGGCGGCAGTTTCAAAAAATAAAGTTTGTTCCTGCTTGAGTGGCTCTTGATTTTGTGCCTAGCCAGACTGCAGCAACTGCACACGTTGCAATTTTGCCCCCTAGCAACACTTGCTATGCACCCACATAGCTTGGAGAGAGAGAGAGCTAGCTCTCTGCCTCCTTTACTTATAAGGGCTCTAATCTCATGGTGAGGGTCCCATCTTCATGACCACAACTATACCTAACTATCTCTCAAACACTCATCTCTCAACCATATAGCATTGGTGGTTTGGGCTTCAACTTAATGAATTTTGGGTGTACACAGTTCAGTCCATGGAATTTTCCTCTTTGCTATCCCCATCATCATGTTCCACCAGGTAATATACTGCATTCCATTCCAACATGCCCCAAATCTTAATACATTTTAGGATGAACTCCAATCTTGACAGCACAAGTCTCAACTAAATACCTTCTAAATCCTCTATGGGTAAAGTCCTATGTACTATGTATCTTGAGGCACACTCTTCCCTAGCTGTGAACCTGAGAAACTAGACAAGTCTTGTCTTCTACAATGGAATGGTGAGACAAGGGCATAGATTCCTTTCCCAAATGGGAGAATGGAAATAAGAAAGGGGTGATATGTCATAAAGAATTCTAAAAGATACCAAATAAAATTCCATTAAAATTTAAGGGGTTGGGGTACACCTCAGTGGTAGACCACTTGCCTAGCATATGTGATGCACTGGTTTGATCCCCAGCACAACAATAAAAAAATAAACAAAATAAAGGTATTGTGAACAACTGCAACTAAAAATATTTTTTAAAAAAACTCCATTCAAATTCAACTTCTAAAAAAAGTTTCTTTTGTTTGATTCTATGCTTTACAAGCCAACTAGGGAGCAGACATCATTTCATGGTTTTATTAGACAACCCCACCCCTTGGCTCAACAAAGTGCTACTCAAATATCTCTTTTCAGGAACCCATCCCACATAGTTCTGTACAAGATTCATGTCTTCAGAACTCTTAAAACCAAAAGAAGGAGTTATCTTGGTTCTTAGACCTGTGGTAGGAGTGGCAATTCTGATTATCCTTGAGACATATCCAAAATTGGTTTTTATTTGTTGTCTTTACTCCAAGCTGGCAGTGTTTCTATTGGAAGAACCTCATCTATATCCTTAGATTCTGCTGAAAATAGCTGGTTAGCTCCATGGTTCATATTTATACTAATTGTATATAATTGTTATTTAGCTATAACTTTAGTCTTTTCTTCTGAACAAAGTTTCTTACTTTTTGGTATATGTATAGGGGGAAATGTTTCAAAATCTCAAGTTCTGGCTTATTTTTATTTATTTATTTATTTTTATATTTTGGTACTGGGGATTGAACTCAGGGACACTAAACCACTGAGCCCCCTCCCCAGCCCTATTTTATATCTTACTTAGGACAGGTCTCACTGAGTTGCTTAGTGCCTCACCATTGCTGAGGTTGGCTTTGAACTCGTGATCCTTCTGCCTCAGCTTCCAGAATCACTGGGATTATATGTGTGCCACTGTGCTCACCAAGTTCTGCCTTATTTTTGAAACGGTATTTGAATTTAAATTTATTTTTTTAAACACAACAATTACACATATTTATGGGATACCATTTTTGTTTCAATGCAATTATATAGTGTGTAATGTATAAATCAGGTTAAATATATCAACCAATCAAACATTTATCATTTTGTTATGCTAAAATATTCACCATTCTTTCCTGTAGCTTTTCAAAATAACATATTGTCATTATCTGTACTCATGCTACTGTTAATGGTACACCAGAACTTTCTGTTCATATATAAATGTAACTCAGTACCCATTGACCATGCTACTCCCATTCTTCATCTCACCCTATCCCTAGCCTGTTATAATGGCTGTACTATTTTTAATTTCTTTGAGATGGCTATTTTATTTTTCACACATGCATGAGATCATATCGTGCATGTATTTCTATGTCTAGCTCATTTTACCTAACATAATTATATCCAGTTCTGTACATGTCATTGCAAATGTCATTAATTTTATTGGGTGACTATTATCCCAATATGTATATACACCAAATTTTTTATCTATTAATCAGTCAATGGACAGTTATTTCTTTTTCTTGGCTATAGTGGTTAGAACTGCCATGAAAATGGTAATTCACATTTCTCTTTGAAATACTGATTTTTTTTTTTGAATATATAATGCTAGGAGTGGGAATGTTGGATCATATGAGAGTTCTATTTTAAATTTTTGATGAACCTCTGTAGTGTTTTCCATAATAAGTATACTAATTTACATTCCCACCAACATATGCAAGAGCTCCCTTTCTTCTGCATTCTTGCCAGCACTTGCTATTTTTTTCTGTTTTATAAAACCCATTCTTACCAGAATGTCATTGTTGTGATGCGCATTTCCTGGTGATTAGTGATGCTGAATATTTTTAATCTATTTGTACCCTCTTTGCATGTCTTCTTTTGAGAAATGTCTATTGTACACTTTTAAAAATGTGTGTGTGTATGTATATATATATATATATATATATATATATATATATACATACATTTTAAAATATATATACACATTTTTTAGTTGCTTCTGAGCCTTTGGAATTCCTTGTACAATCTGGATATTAAACCCTTTATCAGATGTATTTTTTGAAAATATTTTCTCCCATTCTGTAGGTTATCTCTTTACTTTGATGATTGTTTCCTTTGCTGTGCAGAAGCTTTTAGTTTGATAAAATTTTGTTTGTCTATTGTTACTTAGTTTCCTCTACATTTGGAGCTTTATCCAAAAATAATCTTGGTTATTCCAATGTGTTAAAATATTCTTCCTGTTTAATTCTAGTAGTTTTATAATTTCATGTCTTAAATTTAATCCTTCATTTCATTTTTTAGGGGAGTATGAGGGATTGAACTCGGGGGCACTTGACTACTGAGCCACATCCCCTGAGTTGCTTAGTGCCTCATTGTTGGCTTTGAACTCATGGTCCTCCTATCTCAGCCTCCCATGCCACTGGGATTACAGGCATGTGACACCATGCAACTCATGGGAGACAGGGGTCTGGTTTTATTCTTCATGTGAATATCCAATTTCCCCAAACAAATTTAGTACCATTTATTAAAAAAGTTCTCCAGTGTGTGTTCTTAATTAAGCACTATTGTAAAAAAAGTTTATTATGGATATGTGGGTTTAATTCTAGAGTCTCATTTCTCTTCCATTGGTCTGTGTGTCTGTATCTATGCTACTACCATACTGTTTTGATTACTATAACCTTGTAATATGTTTTGAAGTCAGATAGTCACATATTATATTGTCTCCTTCTTTGTACTGTGTGCTTAAGACAAATTTGGTGACTCAGGCTGTTTTGGGATACCATATATATATATATATCTTAGGACTATTTTTTCTAGTTCTGTGTAGAATATCATTGGTATTTTCAGATGAGTTGAATTGAATAAGTTGATTTATTTGAGTAGTATGGACATTTTGTGATATTGATTCCTCCAATTCATGAACACAAAATGTATTTCCAAATTTTATGTTCTTTCCAATTTCTTATGTATTCTAATATTTATTGTAAAAATATTTCATAGATTTCTTAGTGATTTCTTCTTCAACTCCTCAATCTTTTATTCATTTAACTGTAAACACTTAAAAGGAGACATTTATTCCTTCAACATTTTGCTTAGAAATCTTCTTGGCTAAATATACAATACCACTTCTCACAAATTTCACCTTCCACACAAGACTTGTATTTATCTATCATCACCAAAATCTGGAACCCACCCTTGGTAGTGGCTACACAGTTCATTACCTGGGTTTGTAGTTTTCCAGAGTCATTGGTCCTGGTAGAACTATTTTCATTCAGCTTCTTATTCAGCCTGTGGTAGTGACTAAATAGTACTTACATTATTGCTCATTTAATTTTTTATACAGAGGTGGTGTGTAAGAAGATCTTTACCTTCATGTTGTCTTCAAATGGAATGACAACAGGGTTAATTTAAAATGGCAATTATTTAAGGGGAGAGGCTGGGAATCTGAATGGAATAGTGGGATCCATGAGAAAGTATATGAGATGAGAAGGCCATTTCTCTCAGGCAAGAGAAAGTAGGAAACTTTGAGGGGAGGCACTGTGGAAGAAAAAGAGGAGCATTGTTTTAGTTAGCTTTGGTGGTGCTGTGACGAGAAGACCTGAACAAATTTAGAGAAGGAAAAGTTTATTTGGGGGCTCACAGTTTCAGAGGTCTCAGTATATAGACAGCTGGCACCATTCCTCAGGGCTCAAGGTGAGGCAGAACATCATGGTGTAAGAGTGTGGCAGAGAGAAGCTGCTCACATGATGATCAGGAAGCAGAGAGTGAGAGAGACTCCACTCCATAGATACAAATATATATACCCCAAAGCCATGCCCCCAGTGAACCACTTCCTCTAGTCACTCCCTACCTGCCTCCACTTCCCACTCAGTTAATCCCATCAGGGATTAATTCACTGGTTAGGTTAAGGCTCTCATAAGCCAATCGTTTCACCTCTAAACCTTTTTGCACTGTCTCACACATGAGCTGTTGGGGAACACCTCACGTAACAGTCAAGGGTAGGCTCATCTCTGGACATGTATTATTATGATTCTTTAACTTCCTCCTATCTCTGCTGTTTAGGGTTACTTCTTCTGTATCTGTGGTACTTATAGTTTTCTGGTCAACATAGCCTTCTAAAATCTTCACTGGTCTTCCCCAGGGCTCCCAATATCCCTATGTATATACTCCATTTGTGGACAATGAGGATCCTTATCCTAGGTTTATTTTGGTCATCAAGGCTCTAACCTAGCTGGAGGGAACCATAAGATAGTTTATTTATTGCAAAGTACCATACTGACTCCTTCATAAGCATGTGTATTTGCAAGATTCTAGGAATGCCAAATCTTCTAGTTGAAAAGGGCATTTCTTCATCTCCTCTTATAAGAGCTTTCCCCATTGCAAGGGGGTGTTTCCTCCAATCAACTCTCATGGCCAACTTGATCTCATGGTTTATTCTATGGTCACTTACTTTTTAACACTGCCTATTATTTTGTGTTCCCTAATTAAAAATTCCCATAAGCTAATGTGGACTTTTTTAGATCTCAGTGGAAGTGTGAATTATATCACTTCCTTCGTACAAAATTTCCTTAGGTATATTGAAGACCATTCACTTCTTGGCTATTATCAGAAAGGTTTACTATCAGCAACCTTTTCCCTAATAACCACATAGATCTTTTCAGTTTTATGTTTTTGAGTTGGCAATTGCTTCCTTCAATGTGTCAAAATTTCAGTGAATAAAACTAGTGACACTTTGTATCCTAGTCTTGTTTTATAAATGATAGGTTGCAATTATCTTAGAAGGTGTAATTGACTAGGTGAAGGCTCTGCACAAACCTGTATTACTATATATGAAAAATGAGTATTATTTTATATACCATAAATATTAATATGTGGAATTATCTTGAGAGGTAAAACTTCCGGATTATCTGGGTGAGAACTAAATACAAACATGTATACTTATAAGACAGTGAGAAAGGAGCTTTGACAGAGGAGAAAGCTGTATGAAGATGGAGCAGAGAATGATATGGTCATAGGACAAGGAATGTCAAGAAAGGCAGTAGTCAGCATTAATCTACGAGGCACAAGGAACAGACACCTTCCTGTAGAAATATGAGTGGGAGGGCATCCGTGATGATACCTTGAAATCAGACCTCTAGCTTCTATAATTGTGATAGAATATTTCTATTTTTTTAATCCACTAAGATTGTGACAATTACAGAAGTCACATTAAATAAATATAGGAAGTATAATGCCCAGGCTTGGGTTTTAGCGGGGTAGAGGAGATGAGGAAGAAATACCCATGTTGCAAATTTTCTATGGGATTGATGATAGGAACTAAAATCTAAACACATCCCCAGGATGTGTTTTCTTCATTTTATTTTACCTCTGGTACTGGTAGTGTTAGTATACTACTTCCTTTGGAATTTACCTTACTGTAGTGATATTGATGGAATTCCTTTCTCTGAATAGCTATAATAAGCTTTCTGTTTGGAGGATGCTTTGTATTCAGGTCCTGTTTATATTGCTTCCAAAGTAGAGAGTCTCTCATTGATGTTTTTGGTCCTTCAGAAAAGGGATGGCAAGGTTCACCACAAGCTTCATGTTACCAATCAACTAGTGGCTTAAAGCAGTCTGAGGTCATCACTAGTGCCCACAGTCTTTTGACTTAGCAGATCTTCTAAGGGTTTTCTAGGAAGTATTTATTTATTGGGGTCCACTTGTTACTTTCTCCCCAACTGTTCACACCAGCAATAGAGAATATCTCAGTGGGTATTTCATTTGGTGAGGCATACGAAATTTAGGGGTTATTATATCATATGGTACATTAGTTCATAAAACATTTATTAAGCATATGCTTTGAGTAAAGAACTGAGCTAGAGGCTTGACGTGACGCATAACCAGAGAAGATATGGCCTTTCTCCCTAAGGTTCTTGCCCAGTAGAGCATGGAAGTCTTGAATATGTATCCCAGTCATCTCAGGGTTAGAATTTAGCTTTGTGTTTGTGCCTGTCCTCTAGACCTTATTTTTTTTAAAATATTTATTTAGCTGTAGATGAACACACACTATATTTATTTTTATGTGGTGCTGAGGATTGAACCCAGTGCCTTAAACATGCAAGTCAAGCACTTTACCACTGAGCTACAGTCTCAGCCCAATCTCTGTTCTTTTTTATTGTTACCTGCTCTCAGACTTCAGTACTTTTTTCTTTCATATCCATCAGAAATATCGCAGGCTTCTCTGAGAGTCCTCTCACAGGATTTGTTGAAAACTATATCACTCATTATCCAACTGTTCTTCCTGTTTCTTCCACCAGATTCTTCATGAGGAGCCATAGGCCTCCATTAAGACATACCACTGATAGCATAGACTTGGTTTCTAAAATTTTCTTCAAAGAAGAGTTAGTATACATCAAACCCTGACCTTGTATTTTTCTCTGTATGTACAGCTGTCTCAGGCTAATGGCCTCTTTGTTCAATGTGTACCTGCCATTAACATCCTTCTGCATGATACTTGGTACGTTGGTTTACAAGTGTGATAATGCTAGGTAGGCATCACAGGCTATGTAAAAAGAGTACTTTAATGACTCAGAAGTATGGCATAAATAACCAAACTTTGTAATTGACAGCTAGTTTAATGGAGTTTGGGTCACAAAATTGTGATCCCTAAAATGTTCACATTTATTAAACAATTTTGTTTGTCTAAAATCTGGATCATATCCAAGTCTTGTCACCAGTAAATGTGAAGACAAACTCTGTGACTGAGATATATATTCAAATACAGGTTGTAATGAAAATCACAGGTCTGGGAGAGGGGTAAATCATTAGGATGGACATTTAAAAATGTCCCT
The DNA here is from genome assembly GCF_047511675.1 of Marmota flaviventris. Classification (NCBI taxonomy): domain Eukaryota; kingdom Metazoa; phylum Chordata; class Mammalia; order Rodentia; family Sciuridae; genus Marmota; species Marmota flaviventris. The sequence goes on from NC_092518.1 coordinate 127,630,079, forward strand.
GACACTTTTAGTCAGACAACATGGATGACTACTCCATCCCAACAGTGCCCATGGGAGACTGATCATGGATACAGTCTGGTCTCCTGACCCATGAACCCTATTTTGTGGCATCAGGTAATCCAGAGATATACTTTCCTGCCCCACTGCAATAATCAATGGAGTCCTAATGGGGTGTATGATCTCCAGCCCCAATCCAGAAGCTTCTGGTGGCTTACTTCTATCCTATTCACACCATGTAATCAGAGATCAAATATTAGCAAATGGTCTTGGAGGGATATTCATTCCTGTCCATGGGGTCTGTGGAGACCAATTAGAAAAGTCAGTGCAAAAAGTTAACTAAAAAAAAACCCAGAAAACAAACCAACTTTTATCCACTGTCAGTTATTACAGTAAAAAATGAGCACTGAGCATGGTGTTGGGATTTTGCACTTTCCATGCTAAAATGAGGCAGTGGCAGGCAATACCCGTCACCTGCCCAACAACAAGTGGAAGAAGATCTCAGACAGGAGAGAGCTTGGGAGAAGGATACTTTAAAATGCAAGGGAAATACTGACCTATTCACATATAAACCTCACTATAATAAATATGCCAAAAGTTTTCATTACTGAATTAAAGCTTAGAATACCACCCAAGTTTTCAGTGTGGCTTCCATGTAGCATATAAAAGAAGCACACCAGAATAGCAATGCAAGGACTATGAAAACAAAGTGTAATTTGCACCACAGCCTGCAAAAGTAGGACAAGGCCCCATATGCCAAACATAAAGTGGGTGACTACTGGCTAAAATAGAATATTTAACTAGGTTACAGAGTATCCTACCATCATACCCACAATGTACAGGATACAAACAAAAGTATTCCAGGAATACCAAAAAAAATACACCAACCCAATTGAAATACCTCACTGTTAGAGTCTGTAAACAAGTCAAGATGGCGCCTGGCATTTTGTAGAGGGAGTGGTTTGTGAAGTAACGCCAGGGAGCCATTAAGTGTGGAGATTCCTTATTGGTTGACTGCTGTATCTAGTTTATGTTAATTAAGATAAGCTGTATGTAATGTATATATACCCCTCCGGTCCTACAATAAACGGCTCCCACTCCTGCTGTATCAATCTATACAAGTTCCTTGTCAGCCCCGGGTTATTTTCCTGCAGCCGGACTGCGGCACCTCACATCTTCTACAGGCGACCAGTGATTTGTTTTTGTTTTTTTTAAATGCTTTATTAGTACATTATAGTTGTACCTAATACTGGAGTTAATTTTTCCATAATCATATATGCATGGAATATAATTTGCTCCATATTAGTTCCCAGTCCTTCCTCTTCCTCTGCCCTTCTCCCAATGACAAACTTTTCTGAGTATAATTTTTAACTAATAGATTTAAGCATTAAAATGTATTTTTATACATCATAGTTATTATTTTACTACTGTTTAAATTGTACCATATTTAATTAGTGGAAACATCCTCAAGTTTGCTCATAAATCCTTTCAAAAAGAATCCAATATTCATTGATAATATCCTAGCTTTGAAGTATAATGAGATCAAATGTAATCTTGGTAATTTCCTTGGAGTCCTTCTTGAGGAATAAACCATAGAAGTTTAGAATGAAGAAATTATTAGATAAATGTGAGTCTATGGATTATTGGTCATCATTAAATTTTAACCATAAACCAAGATGCAAAAGATTTACAATGATTACTGCATGTGACAACGTCTATACTGAAAAGCCATTAAAATTTGGGGTGAATAGGATGTGAAAAGCAGGAGATTCAATTGTAGTGGTAAAAGGATTGTTTTCAATAAATGCTGATGGAGAGGAAGCACTGAAAAAAAATAAGACATAACTAGATAATTTGAGTGTTGCCCATATTAAAGAGCCAATTAAAAAGAGCCAAAAAAGCAACAGTGTTATTAAAGGATATTAATATATAGTTAACCATTAAAATTAAAATTCAAACTTTCTTATGTGTCAGAAATATCCCAAATATACTTGAAATATTATTTCATTAAATAACTATGTAATATAAATAAAGATATATATATATATATATATATATATATATATATACACACACACACTACTATGGAGAGATAAGGATATACATTAAAAATATAAAGTAGATTCAAGTGTGCATATGCCACTTGATATATATACTTTAAACATAAGGTTTTTTGTGCATGTTGTGGGAGGGTAGGTAGAGAAGCCGTTGATAGATATGTATAATATCACTATCTACCTATCTTCATAAGTATCTATAAATAATATAACTGAAGGCTATTCTATTTCTGCTGTTCAAATATTTTAAATACCCTAAATAAGCCTAATATAATAACTTTCTAAAACTGAGAGGTCATTAATAGAGGTGGATTTTTGTGGTGAGCCGCTTCTGCCGTTTCTGCAGACTATGGTCGCCATTACGAGATGGCGCTGGCTCCGCTGTGGTATGTGACAAACAACTCCTTATCTGAGAGAGTTGGCACATGATTTTTCACCACCCTGTGAGAAAGTTCCACGCGGCAGCTTTGCATTGGGGCTTGGGATGCTTTATTAAGGCTGGGAGGGCATCCGGGAAAGGGAGAAGAAGAAAGAATAATAAATATCAAGGGACCTGAATAAACTGCTGAGAGAAGATTCCTGAGTGTTGCGTCTTCCTTGTGGGCAAGGGGTCGCGACAAGTGGTGCCGAGACCCGGGAAATCAGAACTCTCAGTAGTCAGGGGTGGTGCACCGGTTAGTCCCCAGGTAAGTGGGATCCGCGATCAAAGCGGGGTCAGTCCCCAGGTAAGGGGGATCCGCGATCAAAGCGGGGTCAGTCCCCAGGTAAGGGGGATCCGCGTTCAAAGCGGGGTTAGTCCCTAGGTAAGTGGGATCCGCGACTAAAGCGGGGCAGCTCTTCTGTAATGAAAGAGGAAGCCTTGCATTTTATTGCAGCTGCGCCGTGTACTTTTGCTTCTACTTTCGCTTTTGTTTTCTGTGTTTTTTCCGCTGCGTCAGTGTGTTTCTGTTGTCTGTATTTTTTTGTCGTTGTGTCATGGGTGCCGCATCTTCAAGTCCGCTTCTTCTGGCCCTAGATGGCCTGTTACGTTCCAAGGGCCTGGAAGTGAAACATAGTACTTTACAGAGATTTTTACAGAAGATAGATATCGCTGCACCGTGGTTTGCATTTTCGGGCAGCCTTACTGTACCTAGTTGGGATAAATTAGGCAAAGATCTTGACTTTGCTTCTGAGCAGGGCATATTAGAGGGTGGGGTGATACCCCTTTGGAACATGGTCCGTAGTTGCCTTACAGATGGTAAATGCCAAGAAGCTGTGAGTGAGGGTCAGGCCGTTCTTGAGCAACTACATGAGGAAAAATCTGAAGGGTCACATAGTGAAGTGGCAGAGAGTATCAAAAGTAACAGTAGTGAGAAGGCAAAAGAGCCTGAAGATAAAAATAGGAGAAGGCTCTATCCAGACTTGACCGAATTAAAAACGCCTGAGAACACAAGCGACTCAGAGAGTTCTGAGGACCTTGATATATTGTTGCAACAACTACATAAGATAAAAATGAAAAAGAAGAAAAAGGAGACACAAGACGCGCATGCCTACTGTAAGAAGGGGGAGGGATCTAATATTGGTCAACAGAATTCTGAGGAGGAGGAGGTTGAAAATTTAGAAGAAGATATGATGCCTGTTGCCCCACCCCCGTATGTGGGGGGGAGCCAAGGTTCCGGGAGATCTTTTCATGCACAAGTTTGGAGGACAGTTAATACAGATATGGGACTTGCGTACCCGGTGTTTCAGGACAATAATAGAGGAAGATATCATGAGCCTTTAGACTTTAAGATAATTAAAACCTTGGCAGAATCTGTCCGCACTTATGGCATAGATGCCGCTTTCACTCTCACTCAAGTGGAGGGACTTACTAGATTTTGCATGACTCCCTCAGATTGGGCTAGTCTGGTGCGCGCTTGTGTCTCCCCAGGCAAATACTTGGACTGGAGAGCATTTATGCTAGAGGGCGCGGTAGAGCAGGCTGCACAAAATCATGCAGCAGGACACCCTGCCTGGGATAAGGATATGCTTTTTATCTAATGCTACTTTGCCCTCCGCAGCAGTCTGTCTCCAATCTCCATTCCTGTTCCTTTTGGCTAATAATACCTCATCGGGGATGCTGGATTGTTCTAGTGTTACCTGTCTCTTATCTGAGTGTTGGAATGGTTCTTGGACTGTAGCAGTGGTTATGAAAATTCCAACCTTTGTCCCAATCCCAGTCACTGCGGACCCAGATAAATTCCCCATTGTTGAACTACTTAGAGTCCGTAGAGATTTTGGAATTACAGCAGCTATAGTGACAGCTGTGGCAGTGTCTGCTGCTGCAGCAGTTACAGCTGGAGTAGCCATGGCCAGTCAAGTACAAACTGCTGCCACTATTAATCAAGTTGTTCAACAAACTTCCACTATACTTGAATCCCAAAATTCAATTAATCAACATATTTTGTCAGGGATTTTAGCTGCCAACCAAAGGATAGATTTACTTCAAGCTCAGGTAGAAGAATTGGCTGACTTAGTGCTTTTGGGTTGTGTTGACCAACGTGCACATTTATGCATAACCTCTGTCAGATTTAATGATTCCAGAAATGCCTCCCGCATCATTGGCGAATATTTGGCTGGAAATTGGTCCATGGCAGCGGAAGACATGATCCAGTCTCAACTAACCCAGATAGCTGTCTTGAACAGTACCTGTGTCGAACCAGTGACTTTGGGTCAATTCACCGATTGGATATCTTCTGCTTTTTCCTTCTTCAAAGAGTGGGTGGGAGTAGGCATTTTTGGTGCAATGTGTTGCTTCAGTGTTATACTTTGTTTGTGGTTTCTCTGTCGCCTTAAAACTCGCCATGCACAAGAAAAGGCTATGATCATACAAGCTCTTGCAGCTTTAGAAAATGGCAACTCACCTCAAGTCTGGCTTGCGCATCTTAAACAGTAAACCTTTGTCATGGTCGTTGCACCCCAAGTTATTATAACATTGCACTGGGATCGACATGACTTTCCTTGTTATTCTCTTAGTGTTGGAAAGCCCTTGCACTCTGCCGGTCTTGCTGCCATTGCACGCAGATGGGTTTCCACACTAGTGCTTTACTATCGCTTAAAAGTCCGTGCCTTTCTTTCAGGGTGCTGTCAACTTGTTTGTCATTATAAACAGCCACAGTTCAGCCTCAGCTATCCCCCTTCGTCCACCATCATCACGATACAGGATGCGAGGCAAGGCACTGCACTTGAGTGATCCTTGACGTGGACCTCAAGGAGAGCATGTCCTATTGCATGCGGGTTAGACGCGTCCACGCCCCGCCCCACGAAAAAAGGCGTCGGCTGATATGGCCTCGGATCTGGGGAAGGGCCCTCCTTAGGACTGAGCCATACTATGTAGCCACTTTTGCACAGTGGGATAGGACCTCTACTCTCGCCTGTATTGTTTTAATAAAACAGAAAGGGGGAACTGTGGTGAGCCGCTTCTGCCGTTTCTGCAGACTATGGTCGCCATTACGAGATGGCGCTGGCTCCGCTGTGGTATGTGACAAACAACTCCTTATCTGAGAGAGTTGGCACATGATTTTTCACCACCCTGTGAGAAAGTTCCACGCGGCAGCTTTGCATTGGGGCTTGGGATGCTTTATTAAGGCTGGGAGGGCATCCGGGAAAGGGAGAAGAAGAAAGAATAATAAATATCAAGGGACCTGAATAAACTGCTGAGAGAAGATTCCTGAGTGTTGCGTCTTCCTTGCGGGCAAGGGGTCGCGACAGATTTTCATGAGGAAAGAAGATGGAAAATATCAAGTAAGAAATTCATGAAAATACTAAGAACCTTGAAAGCTGCTACTCAGAAATCTACTATTTTAAAATTAAAAATCAGATAAATTTATGGAAAACCTTCTCATTAAATCTATCTAATTCATGCAGAATTTGGAGGGAAATATTTTTTTTTTATTTCCATTGCAGTTAAGTTGTTTGTCTACATTACACAGAGGAGCAGAAATATTTGTTCTGGAACTCATTCAACAGCTATCATATGTACACTATATGCCAGCAACTTCTCTATGCACTGGGGATAGAACAATAAAAAAGAAATCTCTGCTTTCATGATCTTACATTGTGCTGCAGTAATGGACAAATTACTGCCCCAGTGTCAAATTTGGCTTGCTTCATATTTTTGTATGACCTCAAACTGAGAATTGTTATTAAAATTGTAAATGGATAAAAAAACCCAAAGAACAATATTCTCTAGCATATAAAATTATTTGAAACATAAATTTCAATTTCATAAATAAAGTTTTATAGGAACACAACAATACCCATTCAGTTCCATAATGTCTATTACTGTTTTGTGCTAAAATGGAGAAATCGAGTACTTGTGACAAGGGTAATATGTGGTTCATGAAACCTAGGTTATTTCCCATCTGGTTCTATACAGAAAAAATTTCCAGTCCTGTTCTAGTAGGTTTTGAGATTATATTTACATAATTTGAAAACAAAAGCAAAATTAAGAAAGTTTCCCATACACTTTTATTTTGCAAATTCTAATAGTTACCTAATTGGAGAATAAACACAACACAAAATAATGTTAGTACCTAACTTATGAAGGTATAAAATGCTAAAAGTTATAAAAATGTTAATATACAAAGGTTAAGGTAGAAAAAATCTACCCAGTTTTAGCACACAAATTATATTTTTAAAGCAAAAACTCAACAAAAATACATAAGTTAAACATAAGATTAAGTTTCTGTAAAACTCATGTATTTTAAAGAGTCCATGCTTTTTTCTTTTAATTTTTTTCTTCTTTTGTTTTGGTACCAATACCTGAGAGCTACTCTTTCAATTTTAAGTGTATTATTGTTGACAGTAGGTGCAAATTTGTACTATACATCTCTAGAGCTTTCTAGATGAATACATTTTGCTTGACTGAAATTTCCAGTCAGTGACTTAGTAACTCCTCCTTTCTTCCTTCCATATCTCCTAGAAACCACCATTGTATTCTCCTATTATATGAATTTGATATTTTTAGATATCTAAAATACATGGAGTTATGCAATATTTGCCTGTGACTGCATGTTACTGAGTGTAATGTCTTCAAGTTTCATTCATGTTCTCACATATTACAGAATTTTCTTTTTTAAGGTCTAATATTATTACATTATGCTTTTATAGTACATTTTATTTAACCATTTATCTGCTGGAGGACATTTAGGTTAATTTCATATATTGGCTAGTGTGAATAGTGCACTAATGAACATAGGAGTACCAATACCATTTGAAGATTCAGATTTCAGTTGCATATATAGATACATACATATGTATACTGATTTTTTTACATGTCAAAGTGTATTTTTTATTGATTCTTTTTAGTTACATATAAGATTTAGGCATATTTTGACATAATCACAAAAGCATGGAATATAATTTACTCTAATTTAGTACCTAACACTTCTTCACTCCTGTCCTCCTCTCTTCCCCTGCTCCCCTCCCTCTACCCAACTGACATTTCTGCAAGCTATATGTAGTATCTTTCCCTTTAAATTAACGTCTTGTGGATATACTTGATGTTGGGCTTCACTGTGTTATGTTCATGCATACACATACCTAAGTTCAGTCAGATTCATTCCACTATTCTTCCTTTTTCCCATAAAACCTTCTTCTTGTCAATCCTCGTTGTCTGATCTTTCGTCTCTTTTTCCTTTCTCCCTCTCTTTCTCACCCTCCTGCCGCAGTCTGGCTGGGCACAATTCACTAGCCACTTGTCAAGCAGAAATGAACTTTATTTTTAGAACACACGCTGCACCACACTAGCTCTTCAGGAATTCCCTCAGAGCCCAACTGCCACCTCAGGCACTCCCTGCGAGCACCTCCCCCAATCTCTTCCCACTCTTGAGGCCGATTGGAAGGGTCACGTAGGTGGAGCCAAAGAGTCCCCTCAATGAGCAGCTCCATGTTCTGAAAGGACAGGGAAACAGCCCAATGAGCATCACTGCAGAGGAGCCAATCAGCTGGTTGCTGGGGCCGCAGTGAGCCAATCAGCTGGAAGTTTGCTGGGGCCGCTGTGAGCCAATCAGCTGGAAGTTTGCTGGGGCCGCAGTCTGGCTGTGGCTCTCAACACCCTCCCTGCCCTTATTTTGGATTAGCTTCAACATATCAGAGAAAACATTGGACCTTTGACTTTTGTGGACTGGTTTGTTTCACTTAGCATAATAGTCTCCAGTTCCATCCATTTATTGGCAAATGCCATAATTTTATTCTTTTCTTTTTCTGACTGGCTAATACTCCATTGTATATATATATACCACATTTTCTTTATCCATTCATCTGTTGACGGGCACCTAGCTTGGCTCCATAGCTTAGCTATTATGAATTGTGCGGCTATGTGGCTGTGTCACTGTAGTATGTTGATTTTAAATCCCTTGGATATATACAGAGAAGTGGGACATCTGGGTCATATGGTAGTTCTATTCGTAATTTTTTAAAGGAATTTCTATCCTGCTTTCCAGAGTGGTTGCACTAATTTGCAGTCTTACCAATAATATATGAGTATGTCTTTCCCCCACTTTCTTTCCCACATTTATTATTATTTCTATTCTTTTTTTTGAGAGAGAGAGATAATTTTTTTAATATTTATTTTTCAGTTTTTGGTGGACACAACATCTTTGTATGTGGTGCTGAGGATCGAACCCGGGCCGCACGCATGCCAGGCGAGCAGGCTACTGCTTGAGCCACATCCCCAGCCCGTATTATTTCTATTCTTAAAAATTTCCATTCTGCCTGGATTGAGATGAAATGTTAATGTAGTTTTTATTTGCATTTCCCTAATTGCTAGAGATCATAAGTTGAATTTTGATACATATCAAGAAGTGGAATTTCTGAGTCATATGGTAGTTTAATTTTTTATGTTTTGAGAAGTTCCCATACTATTTTGGGTAAATACTACACCATTTTACATTCTCATTAACACCGAACAATATTTACAACTTCCCCACACTTACACCGATATTTTAGCTTTGTTGCATTTTGATAATAGCGATCCAAACAGGTATCAGATCGTTTTTCATTGCGGTTTTGTTTTAGATTTCTGATGATTAGTAATGCTGAACAGTTTTTAATACACCTGCTGGCCATTTATATATCTTCTTTAAGAAATATATTTTTCAAGTATTTGGACAATTTTTAATATGGGTACTAGGTTCTGAGGTTTTGTTTGTTTTGTAGTACTGGGGATTCAGCCCAGAGTTGCTTTACCACTGAGCTACATCCTCAGCCCTTTTTATTTTATTTTATTTTTTATTTTGAGACATGTTCTTATTAACTTGCTGAGTTTGGCCTTGAACTTGTGATTATCCTGCCTGAACTTCTCTAGTCACTAGGATTATAGGTATGTGCCATCCTGCCTAGCTATTCTATTTATTTTTTTATTATTGAATTCTAGAAGTTCCTTAAATATTTTGGATATTATCCATTTATCAGATTTATGACTATGTTTTTCTTAATTTTAGATTGCCTTTTTACTCTGTTAATTGTTTCCTTTTCTGTATAGAAGCTTTTTAACTTAATGTAGTCATACTGTTTATATTTAGTTTTTGTTGCTTATACTTTTGGTATCATACCCATGAATTAGATGTTGGGATAAATATTATGAAGAATCTCCCCTACTTACTCTTAGAAATTCTATGGGGTTTTTTGTATATGTTTTATGTGGTGCTGAGAATCGAACCCAGTGCCTCACACATGCTAGGCAAGCACTCTACCACTGAGCCACAACCCCAGCCCCAAAATCATGTATTTTAAAAATAAAAAAATTAAATTAAATTTATTTAAATTAAATATTTAAAAAACAAAAAAAACAAGCTTGGAAGCCCAGCCCTGCATCTCTAGGCCCGCCGGCCACCAACAGGGCTGGGGATGTAGCTCAGTGGTTCATTGCCCCTGAGTTCAATCCCTGTTTAAAAAAACAAAACAAAACAAAACAAAAAAGCACATAATCTACAAACAGGGACAATATACTCCTTCCATTTTGATTTGGATGCCTTTTTATTCATTTTCCTTTCTTAATTGCTGTGACTTGCACTTTGTTTAATAAAGTGGCAAATGCAATTTTTTGCTTTTTCCAAAGCTTAGAGAAAAAGCTTTCAGTTTTTCACTGTTGAACATGATGTTAATTATGTACATATTATGTATACTCTTTAATATATTATGGTAATTTCCTGCTATTTCTAGTTTGTTGAAAAATTTTATTATGATGTAGATAAATGATTTTTATGCACCTTTTAAGATGATCATGATTTTTCTCTTCATTTAGTTAATGTGCTGTATTGCATTAATCACATCCCAGGGATGAACGAATTTTGTCATTGTGTATGGTTCTTTTAATATGTGATTGAATTCAGTTTAGAATTCTTTTTTTTTTTTTTGAGGATTTTTGCATTTATGTTCATCAGAGATACTGACCTGTAGTTTTCATTTCTTGTGATCTATTTTTCTGGCTTTGGTATCAGAATTATTCTTCCCTCATAAAATAAATTTGGAAGTACTCCCTCTTCAAATTTTTGAAATAATTGGAGAAGGATTGGCCCCTGAATTTAATTCATTCCTATATATTTGGTAGAAAGAATCAGTGAAGGCATCTGGTTCTGGACTTTTCTTTATTTATTTGAGTTTTGCCCCTTTTATTCTTAAGTTTCACTAAAAGTTTGTCAATTTTGTTTATATTTTTAAAAAGCCAACTCTTAGTTTCATTGATGTTTTATCTATTTTGTTTATTTCTGACCTAATCATTGTTCTTTTGTTCCTTTTTCTAATTTGGGCTTAGTTTCAATTTCTTTTATAGCTCCTTGGGGTATAAAATTAGATTGTTTATTTTAGATCTTTCTTCTCTTTTAATGTAGGCATTACTATAAACACCACTGTTACTATTTGTTTTTGCTATATTTCATAAGTTGTAGTATGTTTGTTTTTGTATTTACTTGTTTTAAGATATTTTATAATTTTCTTCTTGTGAATTTTATAATTTTCTTCAATGGGAATCCAAGAGCATTCAAGATAATGTTATTTAATTTTTACTTATTTCTCAATTTTCTAGTTTTTCTTTCGCTATTAATACTAATTTTATTGTATTGTGGTCAGAAGAGATACCCTGTATTATTTCAGGTCTCTTAAATTTGTTATGACTCATTTAGTGACTTAATAAGTGTTATCCTGGAGAAAGATCTGTATGCACTTGAGAAGATGTATACTCTGCTTTTATTGGATGGAGTGTTCTGTATAGGTCTGTAAGGTTCATTTGTTCTGTACTGTAAATTAAGTTCTTTGTTTCTTTATCTTCTTCCTGACTAGATGTTCTTTCTCCTACTAAAAGTTGGGTACTGGTGGGGGATCCAAGATGGTGGGCCAGAGTAAGGCAGCATTCTGTGTCGCTTTGTGACCTGGGTCTCATCTAGTGGAAATACAGCTTTGCTGAGAGTGATAGAGGACCCCTCCACAGCTGATCCCTTACAGAAATCATGTCCACCATGATGCATGAGCCCCAGCCTCAGAGTTAGTAAAGGACTCCTGACTCCCTGCTACTTGCCCACGCAGGTCTCGGGGGTGCCTCTTTGGGACCACGGACATCATCACCAGCCAGAATTCCCAGACCCTGCTCCCACACAAGACACTCAGCTGCTGCCCACATGCAGGAACTCCAGCCACCACTTCCATGTGGACCACCATCTACCAATGGGGACCACCATCTACCAATGTGGGTCTTCCCTGGTCGCCTCCATCTTGGGACTCAGCAGCTACTGCCATAGTCCCTACTCCTGTAGCCTGCCTGCACCTGGGGACATCACAGGCTATGAAGAAAGCCATCAAGTACAACACTGCTCACCACAGAGCTCATCTCTGAATGCACCACTCAAAGCCATTGCCCAGCTCCACCAACTGGACCTGACACCCCATCACTGAAAGCAGTTGCCTTCATCTTGGGTCACCTCCATCACTATCTTTAGTAGAGGAAACTACCAGTTTGGAACACCAGGTAGCCATAGTTTTCTAATTCCCCCCAAACCCCAACAGCCGCTATCTCACAGAGTGACTGCCCAATTCAAAACAACCCTCCGTGACAGTTGTGCAGCCAACAGAGTGGAAAACACAAGCCCCCCTCCCCCCAAAAAAAGAAAGGTTCCTAATTAGGAATTAGAAAGGGAGAGGGTGAGGGAGGTACACATTAGAGACTAATTTCGAGGGCAGAAACTGTGAGGACTACAGGCGAGATGAGGAGATAAGACCCAGCACCCACATCACAGGAGCAGACCCCAAAGGATATCCTTGAGGTGCCCACTGGGACCTGTGGGTGTCATATCCCACCTCAAGGTACCCTCCACCCAAGACCAACCCTCACACCCTCGTAATCCCCACCATCCTGAGGGCGGAGATATTAAGAATAGACATTGGTTAAGAATACTATTAGTTAAGAAAGGAAGCAGGAAAGATACTCATCTCTAGCCAAAACTATCATTGTTTCTTCCTCTGAGTTTTTTTCTTTCTTCTCCTTCTTTATTCTCGCCCTCACATCCCCAACATATGTGAAACCAAGTACTTTGCATTAGTTAGGATTTTGAGGATTGAGACAACTGAATTGTATATTACAATTGTGTTGTATATTCTTTATTTCTTCTTTGTTTTTTTTCTCTCTCCAATTTTTACTATTTTACCATATTTTATTTTTCTTAATATATGTGTGTGTTTGTTTTATGTACTCTATTGTCTTCCCTCTTACTTGTCTGACCAAATTACTACCTCTCTATTCTCTTAATACTAACCTTCTTCTTTAGATTTCTCTTTCACACTTCCTAAGATATAATAACTCTATATCCTCACCTCTGACCTCCTCAGGATATCTTCCTATACCTCACCCCTTGTTCTTCGTCTACCATCAGAAACTGTAAAACCTTTTATAAACCCACTAATTATTGTAGATTGATTGATTATATTATAGATTATATTGAATTCACCATTTCTGCACATTGTGACCAAATAGTAAATTTAGTAAATAACAACTATTTGTTTTTGGATTGTATATTGTTTATAATGGGATCTGTTAATATTGTCCTTTACCTCAAGGATGAGATATTGGAACCCTACACTATAAGCCTATAGGGTAAAAATGATAACTCCTCAGATCCACAGAGATAGAAGGGAAGACACACAAACAACATGAAAAGATAAGGGAAGAAAGTGCTCCTAACAAATCAAGATACCACATTATTAGAATCCATGGCCAGCACAGCAGATGAAATGACAGAGTTCAGGATGAACTAAATGAATTAAAATGTTCTGTGAATTAAAGGATGATATAAGAGGGCAAATACAGGCAGCAAAAGATCATTTTGACAAAGAGCTACATAAATAAATACAGGAAGCAAAAGGTTACTTAAATAGGGATATAGAGGTTCTAAAGTAAAACCAAACAGAAATCCTTGAAATGAAAGAAACAATAAACCAAATTAAAAGCTCAATTGAAAGCATCATCAACAGATTAGACCACTTGGAAGATAGAACCTCAGACAATGAGGACTAAATGTACAATCTTGAAAAGAATGTTAAACACATAGTGAAAATAGTAAGAAACCATGAGCAGAGCATTTTATACTATAATAGTATAAAAGTATTAAAAGATCAAATTTAAGAGTTATTGGGATAGAAGAAGAAATAGAGGTCCAAACCAAAGGAATGAGCAATCTAGTCAATGAAATAATATCAGAAAACTTTCGAAACATGAAGAACAAATTGAAAAACCCAATTTAAGAGGCTTACATGACACCAAAAGTACAAAATTACAACAGATCCACATCAAGGCGCAATATAATGGAAATGCCTAACATACAGAATAGGAGAGAATATTAAAAGCCATGAAAGAAAGGAATCAGATTATATATAGGGGGAAATCAATTAGGTTATATGCAGATTTTTCAACCCAGAAGACCCTGAAAGCTAGAAGATCCTGGAACAACTTATATTAAGCTCTGAAAAAAAATATATGTCAACCAAGAATCTTGTATCCAGCAAAATTAAGCTTTAGATTTGATGATAAAATAAAAACCTTCCATGATAAACAAAAGTTAAAACAATTTACAGCTAGAAAAACTGCACTACAGAACATCATTGGCAAAATATTCTGTGAAGAGGATATGAAAAACAACAGTAAAAATCAGAAAAGGGAGGTATTACATTAAAGGAAAAACTAATCCAAGGAGAAACCAAGTCAAGTTAAATACCAAAAATAAACAAAAATAGGTGGAATACAAATCATGTCTCAATAACCCTGAATGTTAATGGCCTAAACTCACCAATCAAAAGACATAGGCTAGCAGATTGGATAAAAAAAAAAAAGATCCAACAATTTGCTGCTTTCAAGAGACTTATCTCATAAGAAAAGATGTACACAGACTGAAGGTGAAAGGTTGGGAAAAATCATACCACTCACATGGACTGTGGAAACAAGCAGACATCTCCATCCTCATATCCAATGAAGTGGACTCCAAGCCAAACTTAATCAAAAAGGATAAAGAAGGACATTTCATACTGTTCAAGGGAACCATACACTAACAAGACATAACAATTATAAATATATATGTCCCAAACAATGGAGTTTCTATATTCATCAAAAAAACTCAAGTTCAAGAGTAAAATTGACCACAATGCAATAATTTTGGGTGACTTTAACACACTTCTTTTACCACTGGATAGATCTTCCAAACAAAATCTGAACAAACAATAGAACTCAATAATACAACCAATAACTTAGACTTAATTGACATATATAGAGAGTATATTATTCATCAATGAGCGAATACACATTCTTTTCACCAGCACATGGATCCTTCTCTAAAATAGACCATATACTATGCCACAAAGCAACTCTTAGCAAATACAAAAAAGTAGAGATATGACCCTGTATTCTATCAGATCAAAATGGAACGAAATTAGAAATCAATGATAAAATAAAAAAATAAAATAAAAACTACTCCAACACCTGGAAACTAAATAATATGCTACTGAATGAACAATGGGTTGTAAAAGACATCAAGGAGGAGATTAAAAAATTCTTAGAATCAAATGAGAACACTGATACAAAATATGGAAATCTCTGGGACACTATGAATGCAGTACTAAGAGGAAAGTACATTGCATGAAGTTCATTTCTTAAAAACACTACATCTCAAAGCCCTAGAAAAAGAAGAACAAATCAATACCAAAAGCAGTACAAGACAGGAAATAATTAAAATCAGAGCTGAAATCAATAAAATTGAAACAAAAGAAACAATTGAAAAACGTGACAAAACAAAAAGTTGGTTCTTCAAAAAATAAATAAATAAATAAATAAAATTGACAAACCCTTAGCCCTGCTAAGAAAGAGAAGGCAAGAGAAAACTCATATCATTAACATATGTGATGAAAAAGAAAATATCACAACAGACACAAAGAAATACAGAAGATAATTAGAATATTATTTTGAAAACTTGTACTCTAGGGGATGTGTTGTGGCTTAGCGGTAGAGCGCTTGCCTAGCATGTGTGAGATGCTAGGTTTGATCCTCAGCACCACATAAAAATAAATAAAATAAAGATATTGTGTCTAACTACAACTAAAAACTATTTTAAAAAGAAAACTTGTACTTTAATGAAATATAGAATATCAAAGACATCGACAAATTTCTAGAGGCATATGAGTTGCCCAGATTGAATGAGGATGATATACACAGTTTAAACAGATAAATTTCATTCAAGAAAATAGAAGATGCCATCAGAAGCCTACCAACCAGGAGAAAGCCCAGGACCAGATGGATACATAGCTGAGTTCTACAAGACCTATAAAGAAATAGTAATACCTATATTTCAAATTATTTCATGAAATAGAGAAAGAGAGAGCACTTTCAAACTCACAGAGGCCAATATCATCCTGATTCCAAAACTGATGTCGAGAGCCACAGCCGAAGGGGCCCCAGCAAACTTCCAGCTGCCAGCACCAGCTGCCAGCTGATGATTGGCTCACAGCGGCCCCAGCAACATCTAGCTGATTGGCTCCTCTGCGGTGATGCTCGTTGGGCTGTTTCCCCGCCCTTTTAGACCATGGAGCTGCTCATTGGGGGACATTTTTTGGCTCTGCCCATACGACCCAGCCAATCGGCCTCAAGAGAAGGAGGAGTGGGGGAGGTTGAGAGGCTTCTGGGAAGCCGGTGGTGGCAGTTGGGCTCTGAGGGTTTTCCTGAAGAGCTGTGTGGTGCGGTGTGTGTGTTCTAAAAATATTCGTTTCTTTTGACAAGTGGCTCCTGAATTGTGCCCAGCGAGACTGTGGCAAAAACCAGGCAAAAACACATCAAAGAAAGAAAACTTCAGACCAATATCACTAATAAACATAGATGCAAAAATTCTCAATAAAATTCTGGCAAATTGAATGCAAAAAAACATATCAAAAAGTGCACCACAATCAAGTGTGGTTCATCACATGGAAATAAATAAATGTACTTCATCACATCAATAGACTTAAAGATAAGAATCATAACGATCTTCTCAATTAATGCAGAAAAAACATTCAACAAAATATAGCACCCATACATGTTCAAAACACTAGAAAGACTGGGGATAACAGGAACATATCTCAACATCATAAAAGCTATCTATGCTAAGCCCCAGGCGGACAGCATTCTAAATGGAGAAAATTGAAACATTCCCTCTAATACTGGAACAAGATAGGGATGCCCTCTTTCACCACTTCTATTTAACATAGTTCTTGAAACACTGGCCAGACCAATTAAACAGCCGAAAGAAATTAAAGGGATACGGATAGGAAAAGAGAAACTCGAATTAGCACTATTTGCTGATGATATAATTCTATACCTAGAAGAATCAAAAAATTCCACCAGAAAATTTCTAGAACTAATAAATTAATTCAGCAAAGTAGCAGGATACAAAATCAACACACATAAATCAAAGGCATTTCTGTATATCAGTGACAAATCCTCTGAAAGGGAAACGAGGAAACTACCCCATTTACAATAGCCTCAAAAAAATAAAATACTTGCGAATCAACCTAATGAAAGAGGTGAAAAACCTTTACAATGAAAACAACAGAATGCTAAAGAAAGAAATTAAAGAAGACCTTAGAAGATGAAAAGATCTACCTTGTTCTTAAATAGGGAGAACCAATATTGTCAAAATGACCATACTACCAAAAGCACTATACAGATTTAATGCAATTCCAATCAAAATCTCAATGGCATCCCTTATAGAAATAGAAAAAGCAGTGATGAAATTCATCTAGAAAAATAAGAGACCCAGAATGGCTAACGCAATCCTCAGCAGGAAGAGTGAAGCAGGTGGTATCACTATACCAGATCTAACTATATTACAGAGCAATAGTAACAAAAACAGCATGGTAATTGGCACCAAAATAGACTGGTAGACCAATGGTACAAAATAGAGGACACAGAAACTAACCCATATAATTACAGTTATCTTATATTAGAGAGAGGCACTAAAAACACACAATGGAGGAAAGATAGCATCTTCAACAAATGGTTCTGGGAAAACTGGAAATCCATATGCAACAAAATGAAATCAAACCCCTATCTCTCACCATACACAGAACTTAACTAAAAGTGGATCAAAGACCCAGGAATAAAACCAGAGACCCTGCATCTAATAGAAGGAAAAAGTGGGCCCTAATTTCCATCATGTGGGATTAGGCCCCAACTTCCTTAATAAGACTCCTTTGGCACAAGAATTAAAATAAAGAATCAATAAATGAGATGGATTCAAACCAGAAAGTTTCTTCTCAGCAAAAGAAATAATCTGTGAGGTGAACAGAGAGCCCACATCGTGGGAGCAAATTTTTACCCCTCACACATCAGATAGAGCACTAATCTTAGAGTATATAAAGAATTCAAAAAGCTAAGCACACACACACAAAAACAAACAAACAAAAAACACCACATAGCCCAATCAACAGATGGGCCAAGGAATTGAACAGACACCTCTCAGAAGATGATATACAATCAATCAACAATATATGAAAAAAATGTTCATCACCACTAGCAATTAGAGAGATGCAAATCAAAAGTACTTTAAGATTCATCTCACTCCAGTCAGAATGGCAGCTATTATGAAGTCAAACAATAATAAGTGTTGGTGAGGATGTGGGGGAAAAGGCACACTCATACACTGCTGGTGGGATTGCAAATTGGTGAAGCCAATATGGAAATCAATATGGAGATTCCTTGGAAAACTAGGAATGGAACCACATTTTGACCACTATCCTACTCCTCAGTCTATACCCAAAGGACTTAAAAATAGCATACTATAGGGACACAGCCACATCAATGTTTATAGCAGCACAATTCACAATAGCTAAACTATGGAGCCAACCTAGATGTCCTTCAGTGGAGGAATCGATAAAGAAAATGTGGTATATATTCACAATGGAATATTACTCAGGATTAAAAGAGAATAAAATCATGGCATTTGTAGGTAAATGGATGGAGTTGGAGAACATAATGCTAAGTGAAGTTAGACAATCTCAAAAAAACAAATGCCAAATGTTTTCTGTGATATAAGTGGATATAAATATAGTGGATTTGGGAGGGGAGGCATGGGAGGAATAGACAAACTCTAGATAGGGGCAAAGGGGTGGGAGGGAAAGGGAAGGGTCATAGGGGTAAAAAAGATGGTGGAATGAGATGGACATCATTATGCTAAGTACATGTTTGAAGACAAAAATTGTGTGAATATACTTTATATACAATCAGAGATATGAAAAATTGTGCTCTATATGTGTACTATAAATTGTAATGTATTTTGCTGTCATATATAACAAATTAGAATTTTTTTAAAAAGTTGGTTATTAGAGATGGGATTGTGGCTCAGTGGCAGAGAACTTGCGTTGCACATGTGAGGCATTGGATTCGATCCTCAGAACCACATAAAATAAATAAACAAAATAAACATTTACAACTTAAAAAATAATATATAAGAAAGTAGGGCATTAAAGTCGACCATTCATTTCTCAGAACCCCATTTGGAAACTAATGTGGGATTTTAAGACAGGATTTCTTTCTAGAGTTTGACTTGAGTGCCATCTTTTGGCAGTTGTTTACTGACTTTTGTTTAATAGGAGAAGAACCTTTGGTGGTTCTTCTTCTAGATTCTAGTAGTATCTGTATCATATAAAATCACATTTTATTGTAGAATACAATAATGAGCCTCACTCTTTTGTTCTACCAAAACTTGCCTTAAAGGTATTACCTTAAAGATTAGTTTTCTCTATTTCATAACAGTAACTCAAAGAGCTATTGAATACACATGTTTTAGTCAGCTTTTTTGTCACGGTGACCAAAAGATCTTAAAAGAACAATGTAGAGGAGGAAAAGTTTATTTTTACTCATTTTCAGAAGTCTCAGTCCATAGACTCTATATCTCTGGGCTGGAGGTGAAGCAGACCATCATGGCCAAAGGGCATGGTGAAAGAAACTCAGGACATGGTAGCAGGAAACAAAGCGGGTTTTCTGTATCAGGCATAAAATATGAATCTGAAAGCACACCGTCAGTGACCTACTTCATCCAGCCACGGACTACATGGCTATAGTTACCACCCACTTATCAGTGGATTTAATTCACTGATTGGTTTAAGGCCCTGATATCTCAATCATTTCACCTGTACACTTTCTTGCATTGTGTCACACCTGAGCTTTTGGGGGACACCTAATATCTAAACCATAATGACTCATTGTGGATTAAATAATACATTTTGGTACATTATATAATTACAATTATTTATAATCACTCAATGAATTGGGTACTACCATACATTTTAAAGATCAACCATAGAGAAAGGAAATCACTAATGTATCTTGTTCAGAGTTACAAAGGTAATATCTGGTAGAGAGAAGTCTTAACCTGAGGTCTGTTTTAATTCCAAAAACTATGCCTAACTAAATAACTAAGTTATTTAGTTTTCCTTTTAACAACTAAATGTGCCTTAAGTCTCATTACTTAATTTATTTTCCTTTTACAGTTTTTCTTTTCAGTTAGCCCAGTTGTCTTCTGAAAATTTTATTTATTTATTTATATGTGGTGCTGAGGATCGAACCCAGTGCCTCGCACATGCGAGGCAAGAGCTCTACCACTGAGCCACAACCCCAGCCCCTGAAAATTTAAATGTAAACTTTCTACTACTTTATGCACAAAATGTAAAATTAAAAGAACTAAAGAGTTAAGATATTTCAAGAAATATTTTTGAATATACAATTTAAATTGATTAAAGCATTACTGTTTCCTTAAATGTGGTCATTTCAGATTTCATTTATTCTAATTCACCAATGTGGACAAAGCAAATGAACTTCCCTGAGTCATCACATTGAAAAAGATGAAATCAGTCATTAGTGGTTTTCATTCAATTAATTTTGTCAGGGACTAGTAACAAGTCAACCTGACCAGAAAGTGAATTAAAGCACCAGAATCTTTAGCATTTTTTGATGGTTGTATTAAGCTGGCTTCATTTTAGAAGTGGTCATTTAGACATAAATAACTTTGCTTACTCAATTCTAACCCAGGTTAACTGGCACATCTTTTCCATGGTAGTGCTAAAGGTTAAGAATATCCTTGCAAAATCATTTTGATGTATTTTATAAGTCTCTTGAGGATGTGCCTTTTATTTATTTGCTGTTCTATAACTCTGTATATGGTAGTCAGCTTTGAAAAAAAGAAGATAAATGGGAAAATCTCATGGACAAAACACCTATGAATACATGTGATGTGTAGGATCTATATAATGTTAATTTTCAGCATCTCTTAATAAGCAAGAGGAAATCTTGAGTAATAGAAATACATTCTTAGATAGGAAGATACAATTGTATATAGAAGAGATTAGAGCTCTCAGGATCCAAATACCTTCTAAAAGCTCCAACTCTGAATATTGCTGCCTTGGGGACAAGGCCTTCAACATATAAGCCTTTGGGGGACATTTGAGATCCAAACCATAATGAAGACCTACTATGTTATAGATTATGCAGTTCAAGTTTAGTTTCAGGAGTTGAATTATTACTCTGGGTGAGCTGCATATGGAAATGTGTATAAAAGGAAGAGAAGATGAAATCATATCTAAAGGAAATATTTCAAAGAAATTATAATTATGTAGTGATAAATTATAGGGATGTTTCTAATTTTTAATAGAGAACATAGAATGATATATTTTCAATTAATATAGCAATATGTACATGTTAAACGTATGCAGTTGCTCAAAAGTATCTCTATAGGAACTTCTACCTTTATTTCCATTATGCTGCCCGAACTCAAGTATATCATAAAATTTTTTCTTCATAATTCCTTCCTGGATTTATCATAGTCTTATGTATAGTATTAATATTACCAAGCCTTTACAATATTAGTTTAGATTTCATTTTTGAAAATTTCCTAGGACTAATCCATGTCTAGGTTTTGGTAGACTATAGTAGTTAAAATGCCTAGAATTAGGGGCTGGGGTTGTGGCTCAATGGTACAGCATTTGCCTCGCACATGTGAGGTACTGGGTTCAGTCCTCAGCACCACATAAAAATAAATAAAGTTATTTAAAAAAAAAAGAACAAAAATGTATTGCTATGCCTAATTGTGTTTATAAAGTCTGAGCCATAATAAAGCTCATTAAAAAAATGATGACTAGAATTATTTAGATTAAATAGAAAAGGGATAGTTGACTTTAAATATGCTGAAGTACCTTTATCCTGTGGCTGGAAGTACTTGAAGCTATTTTCTTAGTGAATTCTTTCATGATCTTCTTAAAAGTTAGTTTCTCTTCCTATATTAGTACCTTTTTGAGAGAGAAGGTACATATATTGCTTTCTATCTTAGTACCAGGTATACAGTAAGTACAGTATCAATGTTAATTCTTCCTATTTTTGGTGTTAGAGTTGAGATAACTCATGGAATTGTTTCCAATCTCAAGAAAAGGCAACTTGTTATTTGCTTAACTGGCACTGAATTTTAGTTTTTTTTATTCTTACTAAACTATTTCTTTCACTAACCTATCATTCTTTAATTCTCAAGATGAAAATACAGAAGTTAAAAAATACATCTATTATACCTTCAACCCATGAAACAACTGTTTCACTTAAAGGAAAATACTTAAAGTTTAGTTATTCCAATACACTGGAAATGTAACTGGACCTAGTTTGCATATATACATTTTCCTGAGTTTTCACAGAAAGTCTCAGTCTGACTGTTTGCTTCAATAATGATACCTAAGTCAAATATTGTCAAATGTATTCTTCTAAGGCTGTTATTAAACAAGGCCCTGAGTTCGTGCCAGGAACAAAAGTAAGTGTGTTGTTATCCTCTCAAGGATTCCCTATTTGTCTTACTGCTGTGCCAACTAGTTCTATGGAAATTTGTAAGAAAGGGAATACTTGAATCAAATGTTCTGTGACATTTTACTTATATATATTTTAAAAGCCTGGGGTCTTTTAAGTTATGTTATTTATGAACTTTCTTTTTCTTCTCTCTCTTTCTCTCTTTTTACTATAGGAAGATTAGTGCATAAAAAGATGCTAAATTCATTCTGATTTAACTCTGCCATCAAAAGCTTATCAGCAAATTTTACAATACAAGGTGATATTTCATACAATCAAAGCTGCACAGACTAAGAAACACTCTTCTAGTCAGGCTTAAAATTAAAGTCACATACATTCTTGGTAGTATGGAAGACTGTGTGAAT
This sequence comes from Marmota flaviventris, assembly GCF_047511675.1. Lineage (NCBI taxonomy): Eukaryota > Metazoa > Chordata > Mammalia > Rodentia > Sciuridae > Marmota > Marmota flaviventris. Next base: position 127,652,842 of record NC_092518.1, read on the forward strand.
GCCCAAGGCTTGCTCTGTTAGGAGTGATCAGAGAAAGAAAATTCAAGATACTATTCCATGGTTTAATGGCAGGTAAAAACAAACTCACTGACAGTGATAATTGCCTCCAAGACAAACATGTATGTGAGGTAGAGAATAAAATTCTAACTGACAGAGAGTTCTTAACACAAATTTTGACTTATAAGTGACTTGTGTTGACCCAGGGGCAACCTTTAGGAAAACAGGTTAAAATTAAAATCAAGGGAGGAAACTCTAAGCACATGGAGAGGAAACAGCAAACTGTCAGGAAAATCCATTTCACAGAATTAATTGGGCCAAGTCACTTAAGAAATAATAAATTACCAAACACAAAAAAACTTCCTGAGTAGAGAGTATCCAGAGTTTATGCAACATATTATGTAAAATAATCTGTTTTTAACAAAAAGATAAAGGAGATTCCTGGATATCAGATGTGACCTGTGCACAGGAAAAATGCAGGCAATAGAAACTGCTTTTGAAGAGTTCCAAATGTTTGGATTAGCAAATAAAAATTTCAAAGTAGTTGTATAAATATGATCAAAGAAGTAAGAGAAAGTATGTTGAAATAATTAAAGAGGGTATGATAACTGTCTTATCAAGTAGAAAATACTTATAGATATGAATTATAAAAAGTACTGAATAAAATTTCTGAAATAAAAATACAATCACCAATAAGAAACATTCCATAGGGAAGTTTAGCAGTAAACTTGAACTAGCAAAAGAGAGAATCAGTGAACTTAAAAATAGTATCACAGAGATTATACAATCTGAAGAAAATGAACAGAGAAATGTAAAGCATCATTAAACACACACACACACATATGACATTCAAAGAACAATCATAAAGATATGAGTAAGCTATGTCACTAACATAGACCAGGCACTTTTGTGTCTTTTCAGAATATTACAAAATATAAGAACGTATTAAATGGCAATAATTTCACAAACCACATCAGTTTCACTGGCTTTAATTCACCAAGTAATAATGGTTCACTTGGGTAACCCTGAGCTGGACAATCACAAGTTCTTTTACTCCTTCCCAATCTTAATTACCAATATTTCTAACACTGAAGTCACACATCACAATTTAAACAATGATATTTAAGATACAAAATGGGTAAGAAATGGCTAACAGTGGCCACAGGGATTAAAGAGGCAGAATTGAAAGCAAAGGCAGAAAGCTGATACAGATTCAAAACAGTCACTGCAGGTAGTCAGATAAGATTTATTACCTATCCTGCACAACTCATTCAAGGTGAGGAACTTGTTCAAAGCACAGAGCTGTCCAAGGTGAGGGTTCAGAGGGCAAGCAATTTCAAAGTAGGTCACATCAAGCAGGGATAATGAGCTGAGCTTAATTTCTGGGGACATTCAGGAATTTGAGGACTATTGGTCTCAGGACTCATTCACCATGTGGTCTAAGGGGTTGATGTATGCCATGTTACCATCATCATAGTTGTTTCTCCATTCATGTGTTTCAGGTAGGGGTTGCATCATTCATTGGTTTGGTTGCGTTTGATAAGCTCACAGGCCTGGTTTCCCTGATACCAGTTTGATATGGCCACACATTCATGTGTCTCTCATTTAATATAATAAGTTGACAGCTGGTATTTTTTATTAGAATGATTAATGTAGTTATCAGTTTGTACCTTATGATTGTGCTTTGCAACAGAAGGGTGTTATTTTGATAGATGTGTCCAACATTTGGTGATCATCTCTTTGTCCTGAAAAGTTACCAAGTCACTCTACCTTAGCACTTGTACTCAGAACAGTAATTCATGGCAACCTTCTGTTTTATAAAATAGAGTAACTCAGGGCAGGCACAGACTGAAAGCTGCTGTTCTATACAACATGAATTAACTCATGGCAGGGCACAACCTACTCTTTGCACATAGAAACTGGGAATGACTATGCTGTCAGACAAATTCACTCATTCCACTTGGGAGTGACTATTCTGTCAGACAAATTCACTCATTCCACTTCTATGAACTACAGTTCCAGGAAGTCCTTTAAATTTTCATGAGATTTACCTGCAATTACTATATTAGTTTCCTATGGAGAAGATTTTTAAAAAGATTGCCTCATGGCCTTGACTGGCGGAGAGGAAGAATAATCATGTGACATATGCCAGGAAATTTCTCTATTTAACTTTCAGGGAAAAAATGAATGATTCTTAATATACCTTGGGAAGAACATTGCTCCCACTTCAGTCCCTCATAGCCTTCTTATATCACATAAGAAGTTAAAATCTAGGTTGGGTTTGTAGCTCAGTGGTAGAGCACTTGCTTAGCATGTGTGAGGCACTGAGTTTAATTTTTAGCACCACATATAAAAAATAAAAAATAAATAAAAATAAAGGTCCATCAACAACTAAAATATATATATTTTTAAAAAGTAGGTGAGCTGGGGATATATCTCAGTTGGTAGAGTGCTTACCTCACATACACAAGGGCCTGGGTTCGATCCCCAGCACCACAAAAAAAGAAAAGAAAAGAAAAGAAAAAGGTAAACTGTTGTACCAAGGAAAAAACAATTTAGAAGCAGAGAGAATCAAGGAGATTAAAAGACTAAGATTATAGAATGTTTTTCCCTGCATAAATATCATAGGATCACACCAAAAGTCTCAGTATTATAACAGTGTATTGTAGCTGATAGGACTACAAGACTCAGACTCTTTCCTATGGAGGAATACATAGAGAATTCCAAAGTTAAGAGAGGGACTAAAAATTTGGAGCCTCTGATTCATGGTCTGTTTGGCTGCTATAAGGACATACCTTTACTAGGTAATTTATGAACAACATTCACTTATTTATCTCAATTCTGGAGGTAGGAAAGTCCAAGATCATGGTGTCAGAAAATTCAGTGTCTGGTGAGGGCTCACTTCTTTGTTATCTTTTCACTGTGTCCTCAAGTAGTGAAGGGGCAAGAGATCTATCTGGAGTTTCTCTTATCATAATTGGTATTATCCCAGGATCTCCTGATCCCCTCAAATAATTTTAATGCACATATAATAAGGTTCATTCCTTGTGATATGTAGTTCGATGGATTTGGGAAAATGCTTAGTGTCAAATATTTGCTATTATACTATCATAGAGAATGGTTTCAAATATACTATTTGCATCACCTATTCAATCCTCTTCTGTTCTCTCTGAACTCCTGATAACTGAACTCTTTACCATCTCCAATAATGTGTCTGTATTCAAATTTCCTCTTCTAAGAGCAGTAGTCATGTTGGATTAGGACTCACCTTAGTAGCTTCATCCTAATTACTTTTTTGAAGTCCCTATATCTAAATACCCCTGCATTCTGAGATACTGGAGGTTAAGACTTCAATAAATGATGGGCTGGAGTTGTGGTTCAGTGGTAGAGCTCTTACCTTGCATGTGAGGCACTGGGTTGGATCCTTAGCACCACATAAAAATAAATAAATAAAATAAAGGTATTTGTCCATCTACAACTAAAAATATTTTTAAAAAGCTTCAATAAATGAATGGGGGCATAATTCAGTATTTTAAAGTATACTTTTTAAAAAAAATCAAATATCTTCTCCAAATTTCTTTGATTCATGTTAGCATGTATATCTTTCTTCATCTCTTGACTTTTAATTTATGTCTTTGAAGGTTCTTTGTTTATTTGTTTTAGACAACATAAAATTGGCTGTTGCTTTTGTATCCATATGAAAAAAAAACACATCTTTTTAATTGGTATATTTAGGCCAAACACATTTAGTAATTATTTGTACTGATATCTACCATGTTGGCAATTACTACTATCCACAGGATTTTTGTTTATCCTTCACTCTTTTTCTGCTCTCTCTGGTTTTAATTTGAACATTTTATAGACCCACTTTAAATCTTCATTTTGCATATCAATCATACTTCTAACTTTATTTTTTCATGATCATATAAGGAATTGAAAATCACTGTGATTACTCTGTTAAAGGTACTAACAGATGGAACAGATAACATACAAGGACAGGTTGACTATATTTGAAGAAATGACACAGAGAGAAAATGGGCATCTATAAGACAAAGACCGAGGCCTTGAAAAAAATCAACCCTGCTGACAGTTTGAGCTTGAATTTCTAACCTCTAGAAATTGTCAGAAAATTAATTATTTAAGTCACAGTCTATGGTATTTTCTTACATAAGTCCTAGAAAATTAATACACATACTTCAGAATAAGAAAAATTAGCAGGCATAAACAGGGGTCTCTTCCGCAGGAACACACAATAATCCTCAATGTGTAAACAGAACATCAGGATAATTGATATGACTGAAAGGAAAAAAAAAAGACACATTCAAAATTATAGTTGTAGTTGTCCATACCTTTCCCAGTAATTGAGAAAACAGTTAAGAGGGAAATGAGGAAGTATATAGGAATCTGAAAATTATCATTAATCAAACTGATCTAATTGACATTTACAGACTAATGTGTCTCAAAACAGCAGAGTACACATGAAACACTCACAGAGAAAGACTACATTTTTTCCATAAAACACATTTAAAAATATAAATTATTCAAAATGTTCTCAAATTACATTGGAATTAAACTAGAAATCAATGAAAGAAAGATAACTAGAAATTCTCCATATATTTGAAAATTAAAGAACACAATTATAAATAACACATAAAACAAATAATAATCTTAAGGAAAATTTTAAACTATTTTAAAATAAATAGAAAGGAAAATACAATTTCTCGAACCGTGTGGGATGCACTGAAAGCAGTGATTTGAGGGAAACTGGAAGCATTAAATGTGTGTGTTAAATGCATGAAAGATCTGAAATGAATACTCTAAAATTCCACATAAGGAAATTACAAAAATAAGAACAATTTAGGCTTGAAGCAAGTTGAAGAATACAATTAATGGAAATTATAACAGGGATCATTGAAACTAGAAACAATAAAACAATAGAAAATATCAAAGAACACAAAAGCAGTTTCTTTGAAAAGTGGATAAAATTCAAGCCAACTTCATCAAGTTAAAAAGAGAAAAGAAACAATTACCAAGATTAGAATTAGTTTTGTGTTATCACTACTGATTCCTTCGTCATTAAAAGTGTATTATATCAACACTAAAATGACTTTACGCTCACAAACTTGATAGCATAGGTGAAATGTTTGAAAGATACAAGCTACCAAAGTGTACCTAAGCAGAAATAAATAATTTGAATAGGCTTACATTTATTAAGACATCAACTCAATAGTTAACAAGTTCTAAGAATGAAAGCACCAGTCCAATATCTTTTCACAGAAAAATTCTACCAAACATATAAGGAAGAAATACTACCATCTCTTCCAGAAAAGAGCACCAGAGATAATACTTCCTAACTTATTGTATGAGGCCAGGATTACTTTAATGCTAAAAACAGATGAAGATATTGTACATTGATTCTAAAATTTATACCAAGAAGCAAAAAATGAAGACTTAAGAGAAATTTAAAAAGAATAAGTTTGGAGGACTCACACTAGTAGATTTCAAAACTTATTGTAAAGGTCACCATAATCACCAGAGTGTGGTATTAGTGAAAATGCAGATTCATAGGCCAATGCAACATAATTGAGATTTCCAGAACCACATAAATAAGTCAACAGACCTTTGACAAGGGAGCAAAGGGATTTTAATGGAGAAAGGAGAGTCTTTTCAACAAATTGTGCTAGAACGATTGGGCATTTACATGAACAGAAATGAATCTAGTCTCAGAATTTAAAATTTTAACATAGTTCAAAAGAGATTATAGACCACAATATAAAAAATATGAAAAATATCAAGAAAACAATCTGTTTCCCATGAGAGGAGAGGCTAACAATTCTGAAACACATGTTGGAACAGACCATTTAAATAAATGCATAAAGGATGGAAGGAGCTACATTTCTCAATGATACAATGAGTATTTTCAGATAGGCAAAAGTGAAGACTAGAATGGTCCCTATAGGATTAGAGTGGGTGACATCAGTGTGAATGCATATTTTGCTTATTATATAAACAGATGGTTGTATATATACAAATATATGTATATATGTGCATATATTTCCTTTTTATATTAGCTAAGAGCATGTAGAATAAATGGCATTCCTTTACTGAAGAATAAACCTACCCTGCCCATATCTTGATTTCTAATACTAGTCTTTAACAAAAGGCATTAGAGTTCCTTGGAAAAATGAATGACTCTAGGAATGGACCAAGAATATACAATATAATAGATGACTATCGTATAATACCAGGATGCAAACAAAAGCAAAATCCAAAACACAACAACAACAAAAATATCTTATATTGACAGGGGTATGCCAGAAGGATATAAGTGTCAATTGAAAGAGCTCCTAATGGTCAGATGTGGAACAGTTTGAAAAATAAAGTACCATTGGAGTATAACCCAAAGTATAGGCTAAATATCCATGCATCCATCCTGTTATTGAAGAAGTAAATAAAGGGGCAAATCCTCCTACAGAAGAATCCCCAAGTAATTTATATACATACACACCTATCAATTTGGTAAAACATACCAACTCCTTAAGTTTGAGCTGCATATAATGACCTCTTTCAAAAGAGTACAGAATTGAAGGAAGGAAAAACAAAGAAGCATAACTTTATAGTGGAAAAAATTTAAAAACAGTAGATTAAAGTTAATATCAACTTTGAAGAATCATGTAAATAGTATGTATTCTTGTACATATATGCACTTTACCTCTATGGTCATCTTCCCAAAAGAACAATTATCCTATTCTAAACCTATGAAAATTATCAGACAAATACCAATTGAAAGAAATTCTACAAAACATCTAACCTGTACCTCTCAAAATTGTTTTTCTATATTGAAAAAAAAAGCAATCTCAAACATTCACAGCCAAGATGATCTAAAGAGATGTGACAACTAGATTTAATATGATATAACTCTGAGTGAGATCCTGGAATAGCAAAAGAATGTTAGTTGTAAAATTAAGTATGCCTGAATGAGGAATGGCCTTTAGTTAATAACAGTGTAGTGATATTGCTCATTAATAATAATAAATGTAGTGAATTAATGTTAGCTGTTAATAATCATGGAACCAGATATGGGAACTGTGTACTCTGTAAGAAAACTTAATAATAATTGCGATTTTCTGTGAATCTAAAACAGTTCTAAAATTAAAAACATGTATTATGAAAAACTTTTATACTTTCACTTGTACTCTTTTCTACTGTCTTACCTATAATTAGTATATTGAATTAAAAAAATTGAATGAACATATATTCAATTTCCAGAATACCTAATTTTTCATATTCAACTCTTCCTTTTTCAGTTAGTGCCTCTTTTTTTCCTCTGTCACCTTTTTACTCTTTATAATCCTTCATTTATCTCCTTGAACATTCTAGTTAGATTTAAGTTAAAAATATTTGATTTATTTGTAATTTCCATTTCTAGGAAAGTGAGTGTATCTGCTAACTTTTTTACATTGCTAAAGTTTTTAACGTTAATTTTTCCCATATGATTGCAAATTGGTTTGCCAATTTATTTAGAGCAGAAAATTTTTTCTTTTATATTTTACTTTTCATGTGCTCAAATCTCCTAGACAAATGAATTTGATATTGCTTTCACTTGATCCCTAAGAACAGAAGCATAAAAGAAAAGCACTGGTTTACATCAATTTCTTAAGAAAGATTTAGTCTCTAAGCTAGTGGCCAAGATCCTAGCTGCAAAGCTATGCTCTCTAATTCTAGGATCCCCACATAAATCCTAGCCACAGTATGAGTTTACAGATTTTTCTTGGTTTCCTTTTATGTGTAGCTGATTCTAGCTATAATTTTTGTTTAGAGCATTAGTAGCAGCACATGTTCGCTTCACTATTAACCTCTGCTATCTTTCAGGGCTTATATACTTGGCTGCCTTTACCTAGGTGCTTTCCCATATTTCACAGGGCTCTCAGCCTATCTGTTACTTTGTATTTATGTTTGATTTCCATTTATAGACATTTTAATTTGTATTTAGAGTATGAATGTGCCTTTTTAAAATTTTTCTTCAAATTTTTAGAGATTTTGATCAATGGGAGTATATCACATTTGGACCCATACTATTATCTAGGCCAGATTTTTATTATAGTACTTATGGGAAGACTCAATATATGTTATTACACTTCAGAACTAATTCTAATTTTAAATTCAGGATACAAAGTGGATTTTAGAAAATAGGTATAGGAGGTTCATCACAAAATTGTATTATACTAACATGAATTTGAGGTGACAAAAATAGTTCAAAAATCGGGTTCCGCAGCACACACCTGTAGTCCCAGCAGCTAGGGAGGCTGAGGTTGGAGGATTGCAAGTTCAAAGCCAGCCTCAGAAGCAGTGAGGTGCTAAAGCAATTCAGTGAAACCCTGTCTCTAATAAAATATAAAATAGGGCTGGAGATGTGGCTCAGTGGTTGCGTGCCCCCGAGTTCAATCCCCAGTACTCGCCCCTCAAAAAATAGTTCACAACTATGGGGTTACTTATACTCTTCTATAAAGAGATACTATTCATTCATTATTTTATAAACTATTAAAAATGAGTGACATAGGAGAAATTTGGGAGTTTTAAATGATATATAACAATTTTATAAAAATTATTTTTATATGTACATGTTGATAGAATCAGTAATTATCCTTCATACTATTTATCTACCATTGATTCCAAATTAAGAATTTAGTCATTTAGCCAGGGACTGTGGTACAGGTCTGTAATCCCAGTGTCTGGGGAGGCTCAGGCAGGAGGATCACGAGTTCAAATCCAGCTTCAGCAATTTATCAAGGCCCTAAGCAACTCAGTGAGACCCTCTTTCTAAATAAAATATTAAAAGGGCTGGAGATGTGGCTTAATGGTTAAGTGTCCCTAGGGTCAATCCCTGGTACCAAACAGAAAAAAAAAATGAAAAGAATCTATTCATTTAAATAAATGTTATATGAATCAACATTGATCAATTTTCCTATAGTAATATATATATATATATATATATATATATATATATATATATATATATATTCCCTGGAATAAATCACATTTAGTGATATAATTATACTTAGTACATTAGAGTTGGTGTGACGTGATTAATGATGTTTTTTTTTTCTATATTAATTAAGAATATTACCTTATATATTTCCTATGACATCTTCATTTTTTTATTTTTAGGGTAATATTTGTCTCACAAAATGAGAAGGGAAATAATTCTTCCTCTTCTACATTTTTATCTTCCTCTTTTTTAATATTCAATTTTTAATTGTAGTTGGACACAATCCCTTTATTTTACTTATTATGTAGTGCTGAGGATTGAACTCAGGGCCTCACACATGTGAGGGGAATGCTTTACCACTGAGCCACAACCCCAGCCCCCACCCCCTTTTTAATTGGTGTGTGTTTGGCATGGGAGATTGAATCCAAGACCTATCCTTGCTAGGCAAGCATTCCATTATTCAGCTGCAGCCTCATCCCTTTTTAAACTTTATTTCAAAACAGGGTCCCTCTAACCTCACCCTCTCAAGTAGCTGAAAGATTGGTACTATTTCATCTTTAAGTATTTCCTATAATTCAACATCAGGCAATTTTTAAATGAATAAATGTGTATTCTGAGTTTCTATTTCTTGTATTCTTTTGATTATTTATATGTTTAATTTTTTTCCCACTTAACATTAGTTTTCAAATTTGTTGACATGAAATTGATTATAATACTAATTTACTATTTTGTAGTAATGGTACAATCATCAGTGAATTTTTCTTTTTACTTCTGATATTTGAAAATTATTATATCCTTTGTATAAGTTCAGCATTGTTGGGGTTTAACAATTTTCTTACTTTATCAAAGAATTAATATTTGTGTTTGTTGACTTCTGTGATAGATGGTTGTTAAGGTTTGGATGTGAGGTGTCTACCAAAAACTCATGTGTGAGACAGTGCAAGAAGGTTTAGAGGTGAAATGATTGGGTCATGAGAGCCTTAACCTAACCATTGAATTAATACCTGATGGGATAACTGGGTGGCAGCTGGAGGCAGATGGGATGTGGCTGGAGGAAGAGGTTCATTGGGGGCATGGCTTTGGGGTATATCTATATATATCTATCTATCTATATATATCTATATATATATCTATATATATATTTTTTTTTTAATCTGGAGAGTGGAATCTCAGTCTCTCTCTCTCTCTCTCTCTCTCTCTCTCTCTCTCTCTCTCTCTCTCTCTCTCTCCTTTCTGATCATCATGTGAGCAGCTTCCCTCTGCCACACTCTTCCTCCATGATGTCCTGCCTCACCTTGAGCCCTGAGGAATGAAGCCTACTGTCTATAGACTGAGAACTCTGAAACTGTGAGCCCTCAAATAAACTTTTTGGTGCAGTTTTTTAGTCACAGGAGTGAAAAAGCTTAGTGAAATAATGATTGTGACTTCTCTTGTGTTGGTATGTTATCTTTGAGTCTTCACTAATGCTTTGATGGAAAGGGCTATTGTTAGAGTCTGTAGACAAGTCAGGATGGCACCTGGCAAATGTTAGAGTCTGTAAACAAGTCTGGATGGCGCCTGGCATTTTGCCAGAGGGAGTGGTTTGTGAAGTAAAGCCAGCGAGCCATTAAATGTGGAGATTCCTTATTGGTTGACTGCTGTATCTAGTTTATGTTAATTAAGTTGCTCGACCCCCCCCCCCCCCCCCCGCTATTCTGCAGCCCGGCTGGCTGGGCAAAATAGCGGGGGGGGGTGGGGGGGGGGTGGGGGGGGTGGGGGGGGGTGGGGGGGGTGGGGGGTGGGGGGCGGGGGTGAGGAAGAACTTGTGTAGATTGATACAGCAGGAGTAGGAGCCATTTATTGTAGGACAACAGAGGTATTTATACATTCCACACAGCTTATCTTAATTAACATAAACTAGATACAGCAGTCAGCCAATAAGGAATCTCCACACTTAATGGCTCGCTGGCGTTACTTCACAAACCACTCCCTCTGGCAAAATGCCAGGCGCCATCCAGACTTGTTTACAGACTCTAACATTTGCCAGGTGCCATCCTGACTTGTTTATGGATTCTAAGAGGCTACCTGGTAATCTAATGAAAGATCTTTCTGCCAAAAGTTAATAATATTTAGGCCATAATATATTTCTCAAGGAATTCAACTATGTTAACAACCATATGTCTGAACTGGATGCAAGTACTTTTCCAGTTGATCTTTCAGAGTAGACTACAGAACCATGACCACAGCTCAAGTGCAGACTTCTGAACTACTGTGAAACACAGGATACAAAGAAGCCATGCCAGATTGCAGACCCATAGAAACTGTGACATAATAAACTTGTTGTTAATTCACCGGGTTTTGGGAAAGTCATCATAAAACAGTTATTTGTTATTAATTAATGATGTCAAAAATCTTTTCATGTGTTTATTTTCCATCTGTATAGATTCATTGATAAAGTATTTGTTCAAATGATTTGCCCATTTAAAAAATTGGGTGATTTTTCTTCTTGTCATTTAATATCTAGAATTATTTTTATATACACTGGATATAATTACTTAATCAGATATATGATTTACACACACTCTCTCCTGGTTTGAGTCTTGTTATTTTATTTTCTCAATAATATCTTTTGAATAACAAGTGTTTTCTTTTAAATACTGATGCAGCTTAATTTAGTATTTCAAAAAATGCAGATTATGTTCTTGTTTCATATATAAAAATATTTATCACAACAGATAACAAAGGATTATTCCTTCTTTTCTTTTAGAATCTTTATAGTTTTAAGCTTTATGTGAATGTCTATAATATATTTTAAATTAATTTGTATATGGCTTAGGATATTGAGCATAGATGTTTCCAACCCCAATCAGGGTATACAATTTTTCCAGTGTGATTCTTTTTGGTATACTTCTATTTGTCCATCTTTGTGCCAATGCCACATTTTATTGATTAGTTTATTTCTAATTTTTAAAATTTGGGGGGGGAGGTACTGTGGATTGAACTCAGGGGCACTTGACCACTGAGCCACATCCCCAGCCCTATTTTGTATTTTATTCGCAAACAGGGTATCATTGAGTTGCTTAGTGCCTCATCACTGCTGAAGCTGGCTTTGAACTTGTGATCCTCCTGCCTCAACTTCCTGAGCCGCTGGGATTATAGGTGTGTGCCACTGTGCTTGGCTTTATTTTTTATATTTATTTACTTAGGTACCAAAGATTCAACCCAGGAGCACTTAACACTAAGCCACATCCCCAGCCCTTTTTACATTTTTTTATTATGAAACAGGTCTTGCTGTGTTGTTTGGGGTGTTGCTAAGTTGCTAAGGCTGGCTTTGAACTTGCAATCCTCGTGCCTCAGCTTCCTGAGCAAGCCACTGGGATTACAGGTGTGCTCCACTGCACCCAGCCACAACAGTTTTAATATAAATTATGAAATCAGATAGTATTAAGCCTTCAAATATTTTCATAGTTGTTTGGTTCATTATAAAACTAAGGAGCTTTACAGTCCAGTTATAACTACCCATTTATTCATGTATTTGATTTCTCTCAGCATTACTATGTAGTTATCTGTATACATTTTGTGCATATTGTTGTTAGATTTATCTATAGGTGTTTCATATATTTTATTTCCAATTTTTGAGTGATGTAAAGAAGTAGAAATATAATTGATTGTTTTGTATATTGATCTTGTGTTGTATAACTGTCCTAACCTCTCCTATTAATTGTATTCATTTTGTTGATATTCCATTCAATTTATTCATTTATTTATTTTTGCATTACAATTCTTAATACACCTTTACACCACAATTTATCATATCTCTGATTGTATATAAGGTATGTTGACACCAAATTCACATCTTCATACATGTATTTTGTATAGTGATGAGGGCCTCCTTTCACCATCCATGCTATTCCCCTTCTCCCTCCCTTTCCCTCCCGCCCCAGCAAGGGAGGAAGATTACCTCAATTTTTTATATAGAGGATCATGAAAACATCAAGTTTAAATTTTTTCTTTCCAAACTGGATTCCTTTTTATTATTTTTCTTGGATTATTATAGTGTATGGGACTTCTAGTAAAATGTTGAGTAAATAGGTAAATGTGGACAAACTTTTCAAATTATGTATATTTTGTAGTTTATCTTTATCAGGTTTGAGAAGTATGTTTCTAGCTGAGCTGTTTCTATCTGCAGTGGGTGTTGGATTTTCTTAAATGTGTTTTCTGTGTTAATCCTGCATCAACTTCACTGATTATTTCTTCTGCTAAGCCTAGTGTTTTGATAAGACCTTTTAAAAAATTTTCCGCCTCTTCCAGTAGATCCTTTAACATATTTGATATATATATATATATTTTTTTTGGTACCAGAGGTTGAACTCAGAGACACTCGGCCACATCCCCAGTCCTATTTTGTATTTTATTTAGAGACAGGGTCTCACTGAGTGGCTTAGCACCTCCCAATTGCTGAGGTTGGTTTTGAACTCCTGATCCTCCTGTCTCAGCTTCACTAGTGGCTGGGATTACAGGTGTGCATCACTCCGCCCAGCTCTTTGCGTACTTAAAGTTCTTTTCTAATACTTGCAATATTTTTTTCTACCTTTTATCTCATTTTTTAATAGTTCACAGGTCTGGTAAATTTTGTTTAAATGGCAGACTTCTATATACCAATATTAGAGACTCAAGTAAATGATACATATGTAAAATATAGGGCATGTCTCTTTTCTCATTTGAAAATATGCTAATGTAGGTCTTTAGTAAAGACTGCACTAGAATCTCAAATATTGTAAACTTTCATGAAGTCCACACATTTCCTATAAAATATATAACAACTTAATCTTCTTCCATCTACAAATAAACTAATTATTATAGCATTCATGTATCTTTGTACTCCTGGGAAGAACACATCTTTTTTTTTTTTTTTGTACTTTAGATTATTAGGTGTTTTTGAAATTTCCTTTATTGGTTTTATAAAAACTTTTACTTTGTAGTTCATTTTGATTCCTCTCATTGTTACAATGGCAGCATTGTTCCTTTTGGGGGGTAACACTTAATGTTTCAGTATTTGTTCCTGTAAATCATTGCTTATCAACTCTTTACTTTCTAGGATGCCTCAATGATTATACAGCTCTGTCTGTTCCTGAGAACTGCTCATATTACTCTTTTGAATGTGGTCTGTTTTAAAACAAACAATATGTATTTACAGAGAATCTTAAATAGAGCAAAAATACGTTTACAGAGAGCACCTTCATTAAATGAATATGCCCTATAACATATGCATTTATGGTGCCTTCCTGTGTAAGTGTTCTGTGTGTGAGAGAGAGAGAGCAAGACAAAGAAAGAGAGGACTTGGTTTAGTCAGCTTTTTTGCTACTGTGACCAAAAGAACTGTCAAAAACAAGTACAAGAGGAAATGTTTATTTTGGGGTTCATAGTTTCAGAGGTCTCAGTGCATAGCTGGCCAACTCCATTCCTCAGGGCCTGAGATGAGGCAGAACATCATGGCAGAGGAAATCAGTTGGGGACATGGCACCAGAAAGCAGAGAGATAGTTCTCATCACAAAAAAATATACTCCCCAAGGGCATACCTCCCCAATCATCCACCTTTTCTACCTACACCCTACCTATACAGTTAATCCCTATCAGGGGATTAATTCATTGATTAGGTTAAAACTCTTATAAACCAAACATTTTACCTCTATATTTTCTTGTGTTGTCTCACAGAGCAGTTTTGGAGGACACGTGACATCTAAACCATAACAGGACTTAACGGGTGTTATTAACTTGGTTTACTAAAATTTCCTTTTTGTTCCTTTCTTATACCATAATAAATTAAAATTAAATGTAGATATAATTTAAGTAGTTCCTAGGACTCTATTGTTTACTATCTGCCAAAGTTCTTGATTCAGTTAATATGGTCAAAATCATCTAGGTTGGTTCCACAGTCTTGCTATTGTGAATTGTGCTGCTATGAACATCGATGTAGCAGTGTCCCTGTAGCATGCTCTTTTTAGGTCTTTAGGGAATAGACCGAGAAGGGGAATAGCTGGGTCAAATGGTGGTTCCATTCCCAGCTTTCCAAGAAATCTCCATACTGCTTTCCAAATTGGCTGCACCAATTTGCAGTCCCACCAGCATTGTACAAGTGTACCCTTTTCCCCACATCCTCGCCAGCACTTGTTGTTGTTTGACTTCATAATGGCTGCCAATCTTACTGGAGTGAGATGGTATCTTAGAGTAGTTTTGATTTGCATTTCTCTGACTGCTAGAGATGGTGAGCATTTTTCATGTACTTGTTGATTGATTGTATATCCTCCTCTGAGAAGTGCCTGTTCAGGTCCTTGGCCCATTTGTTGATTGGGTTATTTGTTATCTTATTGTCTAATTTTTTGAGTTCTTTGTATACTCTGGATATTAGGGCTCTATCTGAAGTGTGAGGAGTAAAGATTTGTTCCCAGGATGTAGGCTCCCTATTTACCTCTCTTATTGTTTCTTTTGCTGAGAAAAAACTTTTTAGTTTGAGTAAGTCCCATTTGTTTATTCTAGTTATTAACTCTTGTGCTATGGGTGTCCTATTGAGGAATTTGGAGTCCGACCCCACAGTATGTAGATCGTAGCCAACTTTTTCTTGTATCAGATGCCGTGTCTCTGATTTGATATCAAGGTCCTTGATCCATTTTGAGTTAACTTTTGTGCATGGCGAGAGGATTCAGTTTCATTTTGTTGCATATGGATTTCCAGTTTTCCCAGCACCATTTGTTGAAGATGCTATCCTTCCTCCATTTCATGCTTTTAGCCCCTTTATCAAATATAAGATAGTTGTAGTTTTGTGAATTGGTTTCTGTGTCCTCTATTCTGTACCATTGGTCCACCCGCCTGTTTTGGTACCAGTACCATGCTGTTTTTGTTACTATTGCTCTGTAGTATGGTTTGAGGTCTGGTATCGCTATACCGCCTGATTCACACTTCCTGCTTAGAGTTGTTTTTGCTATTCTGGGTCTTTTATTTTTCCATATGAATTTCATAATTGCTTTATCTATTTCTACAAGAAATGCCGTTGGGATTTTGATTGGCATTGCATTAAACCTATAGAGAACTTTTGGTAATATCGCCATTTTGATGATGTTAGTTCTGCCTATCCATGAACAGGGTATATTTTTCCATCTTCTAAGATCTTCTTCTATTTCTCTCTTTAGGGTTCTGTAGTTTTCATTGTATAAGTCTTTCACCTCTTTTGTTAGGTTGATTCCCAAGTATTTTATTTTTTTTTTTTTTTTGAGGATCAATCAATAAGTCAAATATGTACTTATCAATTGAGATTCCCAAGTTCCTACAGACATGTGCCCTAGCTTTATCCTGGGAAGAAGGGGCTTATATTTACCTCACATAGAATAAAATTGTGACATATGGCCATATTTATCTAAGTAATATTTTTAAAGATTTCTCAATAATAACACATTTTCTAAATTATTTAAAAACATAAAATATTGTTAATAAATGTAAAATACTGATGTTAAAAACAATTTAAGGGGCTGGGGTTGTGGCTCAGCAGTAGAGTGCTCGCCTAGCTCATGCAAGGCCCTCGTTCAATCCTCATCACCACATAAAAATAAAATAAAGATATTAAAAAAAAAAAACAATTTAAAGGATATAAACAGACTTAATGTCTTTTAAGATTGTCGTTGTACATATCTGTAATCCCAGCAACTGGAAGGGATTCTGAGGCAGGAGGATTGCAAATTCAAAGGCAGCTTCAGCAATTTAATGAGACCTTGTATCAAAATAAAAATAAAAAGGGCTCGTGATGTTGCTCAATGGTTAATTCCTGGTACAAAAAAAAAAAGATTGCTGTTTTTCTTGTTTTTGTATATTTCCTGTTTGGAGACATGAGTTATATGTTTTATGTTTGGAGACATGAGTTTGAAAATGTTCAGAAATAATACTGAGGAACTATTAAAGATGTGAAAATTTAATTTATCCCCAAATACTGGTGCATCAAAATGTAAATATTTCTTAAATATAAGAATTTCATTCAAGGTAATATTTATTGAAAGAAGAAAATATCAAGAAAACCTAGATATGAATAGAAACCTGTGTCATTTTTGCTATTTTTTATAATTAAACTTGATTAAATATGAATTAATATAAATACATTAATTGAAATTTTCATGTCACTGTGCAATTTAGATGCAGGACTGCATCCAATATATTTTTCTCTATTAAATTCAAAATGATTCCTCACATGTTTAAATCTTTTAACTAACACTTGGTTTGGGGAGATTTTTTTTAGCACATTTTACTTGAAATGAAGAAAGCCAAAAAAAAAGGAAACTTGTCAGCATTTTCTTGTGCAGCCTCAAATTCTTAGTAAGAGTAGGATGAGGCAAATTTAGAGTGTCAGTGAAGCACTTTTTTTGGTCTATTTTGGGTTACAGAGTTTCAGTGCATGTAAAATCAATGTAGGCAATAAATATTACCTTGAATCAAATTTATGCATTTAAGATTTTGTTATATTTTGATGCACCAGTATTTTGGGGGAAATCAAATTTTCACATTTTTAATAGGCCCTCAAATAATCATCTGCAAGGTACAGAGTTCCATAAAGTTATTTTGCAAAAGAAGTTTGAAAATGACTTTACACATTGACCTATTACACTTATTTCCTTGAATGAATGTGTGAGAAAAGTGGAAGGAAAAGTGTTTTAGGAGATATAATTTAATGCAAAATACAGAAAGTATTTTATGATTGTTTTGTATAAAACACTTAGGATAACTGAGATGGGGGATTCCAAAAGATAATACATGGCCAGTACTATACCTATAATATATATAAATATATATATATATATATATATATATATATATATATATATATATATATGTATATATATATACACACACACACACACACGTGTGTGTGTGTGTGTGTGTGTGAGTCTCACAACAGACTATTTATGGATTTCACCAAAATGTCAGCTACAGTTGGATTAAGTTGACTTGCAAAGGACAAGATTCTTATATTTATTCTGTTCTAACAATGCACTGTAATTCCTTTTTATGCAATCTAAAAGAAGGATTACCATAAATGAGAAAAGTCTATCGAAAGACTCAGTGGAAATATAAAAAGACATCCTTTATCTCCAACACATTGCACCATGCCAAAAGTTATAATAAATACAGTTTTAGTGCAAGTAAAGGACGATACAGTGAAAAGTTTGAAAGTCATAAAAAAGAATGCTACCTGAAAGATGCAGCACCATCCACCTAAATTTTGCAAAATAGACTAAATATACAAACCAAGGAGACTTTTAAAAAATCACATAAAAGTTAAAAATCTGAAAATATTGAGTTAATTGTTATAAAATATTCAGATTAAATAGAGAAAGAAAAGCAATAAATTCACTGCCCAATTAATATCAAGTGGATTCAGATTTGGAAAAATATATCACAATTTGTTAATGTTCTTTATTTTTTATTTATTTCACATGAGGACAGAAAAGTAATTACATTCATTAAGTACTTTCCCTGTGCCAGAACCTTTGGTAATTGAAATGTATTGTTTCACTTATGAAGTTTTTACTTTCAAATTAACTCAGCAAGGAAAGTTGAAACTTATATTTTACTCTAAGATTAGAAAAACTAGATGTGAACAAAAGTCAGTAAATATTTTTATAGAGGACATATTCACTGAGTACATGTTTGCATTGTTTTTCTATTGATTTTCTAAACTATTTTCTTGCCAAACATTTTCCTAAGTATATACTCTATTTTAGAGAGAAAATCTTCACACTGCCCACATCACTAATTCTGCTTGTGCAACAGAAACAAATGTGATGAAGGCAGTCTGTATTTCTTGAACGTTTACTAATATCTTATGACATGGTGTTACTTTCCAGATATAGAAGAGAAATGAGGTATAAACATTTGTTTTGAGTGAAGGTAAGACTGACATAGGCTAACTGAAAAGTGATAAACATTGAATGGTGTTTAAATATATGTTAACTTTGATATAGTGCAATATCAATAGTACTCAAAGAAAGTGTATAGCTTGACAAGGAATGAAAAAAATAAAACTTCATGTAAGTGTATGGAAACTGAGAGGATAAATTGCAAAAGTGGAGAATATCTCCAATTAAGCAGACAACAGGTGCTAACAGGCAAAAGCAAAAGTAAATATGGCAGGCATTAGGAAATTAGCAGATGGTGATTCTAAGAATAATGGGCACAGGAAGGAGAGTAACAGAAGCTAAACTGGGGGGGGGGGCAGGTAAAACTAGTTTAGCACAGTAGATCAAATTTATGTGTTGAGATGAGGATATTTAATTCTACTTGTAGCTGATGAAGATTTCTCAAAGCAGAACTGGGAAACAAGGAAGACTATTTCAGAAAAGTTCTTAAATCTTTGTGTTTGTTAGATGGGGAGGGCAAAAATAGATAATAAAATGTTGTCAAGTTGATCAGTTAAGAAATTATTTTATTTCTTCTGATGTGAGGTAATAGGGAACCTAGTTTGGAGTTATAGTAATAATTGTGAAAAAACAATAAATCAAGATTATTCAATGCATCATCAGTAATTTTTGGTACTGGGCATTGAACCCAAGGCCTCATGCATTCTAGGCAAGTGCTGTATCACTGAACTACATCTCCTGCCCTTGTAAAACTCAATAGAGTTTTATAATAGGTTAGAGCTATGAGGATAAATAGAGAAGAATAGAAATCACAGATAAATACAGATGCCATAGAGAGATGGATGATATATTGGAAAAAACAGAAGTTGATTCTTATCTGCTTCCCACACAAACTAGATGTATAAGCCTAAACAAGTTGTATTTTCTCTGAGATGTTTCTTTTTATGTAAAATGAAGTGATTATATTATTGTCCTTAAACATTCTCTAAATAGTGAAACTGGAAAAATAACTAAGGACTAATACTTGTAAAATTGACACGCTGTTTGAAGTGAAGATGGAACTTACAACCTTGATAAATGTGAGATATATAATACTTGGGAATGAGGTTAAAATCAATTATCTGAGCTTGTGACTCATGGCAATAACAGTACTCTTAAGTGATAGATGAATATAAAAAAATCACAGATATATGTGTAGATGAAGAAGTAAACAATCATGATTTATACTTGTAACTCAAATATATTCTCCCCTTGGACCAATAATTAGTTTAAAACCCAATTAAATACTATGTCCAAAGAAACCTTAAGGAATTATCTAAATTTTAAAAGTATCAGGATATACAGATAAGGAAATGGGAATTTAGTTTTTGTTCCTTAAGATTAAAATAACTGGGGCTGGGGTGGTGGCTCAGTGATAGAGTGCTCGCCTAACATGCATGAGGCACTGGGTTCAATCCTTGGCACCACATAAAAACAAACTAATGGCACCACCAAAAAAACTAAAGATATATAAATAATTAAATATTTTTTTTTAAAGATTAAAATAACGGGGTCAGGTGCAGTAGCACACAACTGTAATCTCAGTGGCTTGGGAGGCTGAGGCAGGAGGATTCTGAGTTCAAGTCAGTGTCAGCATGTCAGCAAGGCCCTAAGCAACTTAGGGAGATACTGTCTCTAAATAAAAAATTAAAAAATTAAAGGGGCTGGGGATATAGCTCAGTGTTAAAGTGTACCTGGATTCAATTCCCAGTACACCCCCCAAAAAGATTAAAGTAACTGAATTATGGATGCAGATCCTATTCTAATCAGGTGTTAACACAGTATTACAGAGGCATCAAAGAGGAAATGTTTAACTCTATTTTTAAAAGGCGGTCTGCATAGATCTTTAATAAGAAAGGGTTGAAGAAAGTTTTCCAATCAGGCCATTTTCATATAGAAATAATCTTCATACAACAAATATGTTAGTTACCTTTGAAAATGTATTTAACCTATTTATTTACTAAAATACATAACAAAGTATTTATCTTAGTTGTTTTTAAGATTGTAATTCTGGGGCTAGGGGTGTGGCTCAGTGGTAGAGTGCTTGCCCAGCATGCAAGAGGCACTGGGTTTGCTCCTCAGCACCACATAAAAAACTAAATAAACAAAATAAAGATATCGCGTCCATCTACAACTAAAATATTTTTTAAAAGATTATAATTCTGGAAATTTTACCCCCAAATGAAAATGAACAACAAATCAGTAATAGACTTGATTTTATATGAGGACAAAACCAGGCTAAATTAAGAGGGTAATGAAGCTCTACATAAAGATATTTAGGATAGTATGGTTTTCTGGGCAAGTTGGAAATTTTGGAAATTTTAGTGATTACATTCTTCAAAATTCTACTGACTCATTAAATCATATGGGTTTTCTTTCCATTGGCTGCTTAAAAGTTAAGCAGCTTTGTGTTAAAAAAAAAAAGAATCACAAGTATGTGGAGTGTACTAAAAGACATTATTGTCATCCAAAAAGGAAAGAAGATGCCAAGACCTTAAAAACAATCCTACAAATATAAGTTACAGGATAAACTCATTATTTCTTCTTCTGTTTCATATTGTAACAGAAATCCTAGCTGATGCATTAAGCCAACAAAATAAATAGCAGATGCAAGAATAAATACATGCCCTATTATTTGTAAATGATATGATTCTCCACACAGTAAAACCATGAGAATATAAAGATAAAACTAGAAATGTAATTTAGAAAAGCTGCTAGTTAAAAATAATGGGAAAAGCAACATTTCTTCAATAAAACAACCAAAAACTACTAAAAAGTAAAGTAGAAAATTTTTTTCTTCAGTAAACAAAACCATATAAAGTATCTTTTTTTATTATTGTATTATAGTTAGACCTGATAATGGGGTTCATTTTGACATAATGACATAAATGTACATGGATGGAAAATAATTTGTTCCATTTCAATCCCAAGTAATTCCTCTTTTCTTCCACTCCTCCCACCCCCAGTTCCTTTACTCTGCTGTATTGATTTTCCTTGTATTTATTGTTTTTAATTGGTACATTATAGTTATTTATAAAATCAGAATGCATTATGCTATATTCTATATGCACATAGCATAATTTTTTCTACTTCATTATCTAGTTCATTCCCTCCCATCCTCCTTCCCTATTGATCCCCCACTTCTACGCCACTGATCTTACTTCTATTTTCATAATATATCCTCTTTTTAAATTCCTTTTTTCTCTGTAGCTTCCACATATGAGAGAAAACATTCAACTTTTGACATTCTGAATCTGCCTTTTTGAAATAAAAAACAATTTTTAAAAAATTAAAAAGTAATAAAATGTTATCCTAAAATAAGAAAGATGTGAGCAGATAAAAATATCTGACTTCTTAATAGAAATACTATATATCAATAAATTTTAATTTCTCCCCATTAAGCCATCTATTTAATAAAAGTCCCATTAAAATAGCCAGTAGACATTTTTGTGAAAAGTGGTAAGCTAATATTAAAACAACAGACAATGATAGCCCAAACACTTTATAAAGAAAAACAAGATGGCAGGCAGACTTGCCCTGCCAATTATTCAGATTTTTGCAGGAACCTATTTTGGAGTTCAGTATGGTATATTGTCAGTTATAGATGAAAAGGTCAATGGAGTGCAATGAAGAGTCCAGAAACAGATTGAGTGCATATATAGACATTATATATATGAAAAAAGTTGCCAGTAGAGATCAGTGTTGAGATACGTAGCTTCCCAGACGGAAAAGTAATTTAAATGAATTCCTCCATAGTACTCTATATAAAATATATCACAGGACAGTTCAAATATATAAAGACAAAGAGGATTTTAAAACTAAAATATAGGAAAATATCTTCTGACTGAATAATAGGGAAACACTGCTTAAAAAGAACTAAAAATACATTAGCCAGGAGTGGTAGGTGCACGCCTGTAATCCCAGCTGTTTAGGAGGCTGAGGCAGGAGAATTGCGAACTCACAGCCAGCCTCAGCAATTTAGAGAGGCCCTAAGCAACTTAGTGAGATCCTGTCTCTAAATAAAATTTTTAAAAAGTGCTGGGGATGTAGCACAGTGGTTAAGTGTACCTGGGTTCAATCACTGTTACCCCCTAAAAAAAGCAGAAAAATTATAGCATTTTATTTAATTTTACAAATAACTTATGTAAAATAATAGATAACAAAAGATAAGTCAAAAATTAACTGAAAATTGGGAGAAGAAGTTTATAATGCAGTTGAATGGTATTGTATTAATGTAAAGATTAAAGAAACCTAAGCCTAGGAGTAAATCCTCATATCTACAGCCAACTGAATTTTGAAAATGATACTGTTGCAAAAAAGAAAAATCTTTTCAATAAGTGGTCCTGTGAAAATTGTATAGGCACATGCAAAAGAATGATAATAGATCCCTCTCCCTTACCATTTCCAAAAATCTACTCAAATGGATTAAAGACTTAAATCTAAGACGTGAAATATTGAAACTATTAGAAGAAAGCATAGGGGAAATACTTGAGGACATTGGAATAGGCTCAGAATTTTTGGATAAGACTCCAAAACTATAGGAAATAAAAGGAAAAATAAATGAATGGGATTATATCAAACAAAAAAGCTCTATACAGCAAAGGAATCAAGGGACAGAATTCAAAGATAATCTATGGAATAGGAAAAATAATTTGCAAACTATATATCTGATTAGGAGTTAATGTCCAGAATACGTCAGAATTCAAAAACGTTAATAGCAAAAAATAGATAGCTCAATTAAAAATGGGTAATAGACCTAAATAGACATTTCTCAAAACAAGACATATAAATGGCCAATAAGTACATAAAAATGTTAAACGTCACTAATCATTGGAGAAATACAAATAAAAACCATAATGAGATTATCGCCTCACCCCAATAAGAATGGTTAATATAAAAAGACTAAGGATTGGGCTGGGGTTGTGGCTCAGAGGTAGAGCACTTGCCTACCATACGTGAGGCATTGGGTTTAATCCTCAGCACCTCATAAAAATAAAAATGAAGATATTGTGTCCACTTATAACTAAAATATAAATATTAAAAAAGACTAAGAATTATAAGTGCTGGCATGGATTTAAAGAAAAGGAAACCCATTCAATCTGTTAGTAGGCATGTAAATTATCATTATCATTTTGGAACAGTATGCAGGTTCCTCAAAAATTAAAAATAAAATCACCTTGTGATTAAGCAATACCACTCTTGGTATCCAAAGGAAATAAGACCAATGTGCTGAACATCCATGCCCCACGTTCATTGTAGCACTTTTCACAACAGGCAGGAAATGGAAGCAACCTAAGTGCCTATCAATTAAAAAATGATTAAAGAAAAGCTGGTACATGTATGTAATAGAATGCTATTTGACCATAAAAGGAATGAAATTCTGCCATTTATGGCAACATGGATCAAAACAGAGATCATAAGTCATGCAAAATAAGCCAGGCACAGAAACACAAATACTATACAATATCACTCATATATGGAATCTTAAAATGTTGATATCATAGAAGTTGAGAGTACAACTGTGGGTACCAGAGGCTGGGGACAGTAGGGGAGAAGGAGGTATGGGTAAAGGTTGAATAATGGATATTAAGATACAGTTACATAGGAATAAGAATTTTGTTTTGTTTTGGGGAGTTTTTTGGTAGTGGGGATTGAACCCAGGGACATTTAACCACTGAGCAACATCCTCAGCCCATTTTTTGTATTCTTAAAAATTTATTCTGGGCCGGGGATGTGGCTCAAGTGGTAACACGCTCACCTGGCATGCACGGGGCGCTGGGTTCGATCCTCAACACCACATAAAAATAAAATAAAGATGTTGTGTCCGCCGAAAACTGAAAAATAAATATTAAAAAATCTCTCTCTCTTCTCTATCGCTCTCTTTAAAAAAAATTATTCTAATTAGTTATACATGACAGCAGAATGCATTTCGGTTCATTGTACACAAATGGAGCACAACTTTTCATTTCTCTGGTTGTACATGATGTAGGGTCACAACATATGTGCAGTTATACATGTATCTATGTTCATCTCATTTCACCATCTTTCCTGCCCACATGTCCCCTCCCCTCCCTCACTTTGCCCAATCAAAGTTCCTCCATTCTCCCTATGTCCCCCCCATTATGGATCAGCATCTACTTATCAGAGAGAACATTTGGCCTTCAGTTTTTTGAGATTGGCTTACTTCACTTAGCATGATATTCTCCAACTCCATCCATTTACCTTCAAATGCCATAATTTTATTCTCTTTAAATGCTGAGTAATATTCCATTGTGTATATACCACAGTTTCTTTATCCATTCATCTTTTGAAGGGCATCTAGGTTGGTTCCACAGTTTAGATATTGTAAATTGACCTGCTATGAACATGGATGTGGCTGCATTACTATAGTATGCTGATTTTAAGTCCTTTAAGTATACACCGAGGAGTGGGATAGCTGGGTCAAATGTTGGTTCCATTCCAAGTTTTCTGAGGAATCTCCACATTGCTTTCCATATTGGCTGCACCAATTTGCAATCCCACCAGCAGTGTATGAGTGTGTGGGGCCAAAAAACTAAGATAGTGCCTGGCTAAATGCCAGTAGGAGGACACTGAAGTTGTTTTGAAACCTCCCTAATTGGCTTACTTCTCTTCCGTGCTCATGCACAGCTCGTGCTCTTCATTAGAAACTATGGTATGGGTGTACATGTGAATTCCTCCTGCTGATTTGACCTTTATGTTGATTGGTTCCCGCTTTTCTGTGTTTTAAAATGATTGGCTTTCACTCCTTATGTAAGTTGTGTGTGCTTCCTCAATAAATGAGATCCTGCTTTGACTGGTCTCCCTGGTGCGTCTGATTGTCCTCCAGTGGGGAGGGCTGGATGGGCGGCCAGCCAACCCTCACCTTTCTTGATCTGTCCAGGCTGGGGCATGCTCTCCTAAGCCTCTCTGTGGGACAGAGTGGATAGAAGGAGCTAAAAATCCCAACAGAATGTACTTTTTCCCCACATACTCACCAACACTTACTGTTTATTTTCTTGATAACCTCCATTCTGACTGGAGATGAAATCTTATAGTAATTTTGATTTGCATTTTTTAATTGCTAGAAATGTTGAACATTTTTTCATACATTTCTTGATTCATTATATGTCTTCTTCTGAGAAGTGTCTGTTCAGTTTGTTAGTCCATACATTGATTAGGTTATATGTTTTTTGGTGTGAAGATTTTGAACTTCTTTGTATATCTTGAGGATTAGTGCTCTATCTGCTGTGTGTGTAGTAAAGATGTTTTCCCACTCTGTTTGCTCTCTCTTCACATTATTGATTGTTTCCTTTGCCGAGAAGTGGAACAAGTTCTAATGGTCCATTACACAGTAGGATAAATACAGGTAACAATAATCAATTGTACATTTCAAAAAGTTAGAAGAGGGCTGGGATTGTGGCTCAGTGGTAGAGCACTTGCCTAGCATGTGTGAGGCCCTGGGTTCAACCCCAGCACCAAATAAATAATAAATAAATAAATAAAGGTATTGTGTCCATCACAACTAAAAAAAAAACATTAGAAGAGAGGATTTTGAAAATTTTGCCATAAAGTAATTGAATAATTGATATAAATATGTTAACTGAATTTAAACATTAAATTATGTATATATGTATCAAATATCACATGATACCCCATTACTACACATAATTTTCATGTATCAGTTAAAGAAATTAAATTTAAGAAAATAAATTCAGTGATATAGAGGAGGTAAGAGGAGGAGGAAGAGAACTTTAGCAAAAAATTGAGACCTCATTTAGTGCAAAAACATTGCTCAAATCCAAGAAACTAGTTAAAATAATGAGTGATCATTTTCACCCTAAAGTTGGTGCAGATACAGGGATATGGGCAATCACATTCATTTTTGATGAAATATTAACTGAAGAAACATACAGGAAAACATGGAAATAATAAAATTAAAAATATTCATTTCATTTATACATTTATTCATGGGGGATTTGTACAAAGTAAGTACTCACTTGTACCTAAAGTTATATGTGTCAGAATATTTCTGGTAGCATGGTTTCCGTAGCAAAAGCTCATATATTTATTGGTATTGAGAATTTAAACAAAGAAATGAATACAATTATCCAGCTATAGAGAACTGAACATGTCAATGATGGAACAAGTATGCAATAAACTTCTATGGGAAGATCAAAATAATGAAAGATGTTAATATTTACAAGCCTAGAGAAGGTTATATGATATATTAAGTGAAAAAGCAAAAGAGACAATATGAATGTATGATCTTTTTTGTTAAGCTAAAATTGCTGTATTTCTGAGTATGTTTGAAAGTCTAAAAAGGTACTTTCCAAACTGCTAAGTATGGTTACTTACAGGAGGTAGGATGGGAAGATTGGTGTATAGCAGATGGTGGTATGACAAAGGACTATAATTTATAACTTGATAGACTTATATATAATATGAAATGTTTAAAGGGATTCTTACATTTTATTTTAAAATACTTAAAAGCTACATATTTTTTCAATGAAGAACCGACATGATTCATCTAGATTCCCCAGGTAATATTCTGCCATATTTTAATTCCCGGACTCTCCCTGCATTTCTTCCCCTCTCCCTCAGTCTTCTTTATTCTTTGCATTCTCATAAGTGGAAACAATCACAAGTCTGTCAAGATGTTGTGATATATTACCATTAGATATTTCAACACATATAAGGACAATGACATTCTCCTAAATAACCACAATATCATCATGGCACACAAAGCACTTAATATTGATATAGTTATATCATCCAAAATATAGGACACATTCACAGTTCTACAAGTGATCAGAGAATGTCCTTTTTAAGTTTTTTAAAAATCTATGTCTATAAGATTTAGGATCCAATCAAGTTCTCTGTATTATATTTGGTCACCATGTCACTTTAGTATCATTAGATTATATCACATCCCTTGCTTGTTTTGTTTTTCATGATCACAGATATTTTTGAGTTGTTTAGACCAAATGTTTTGCCGAGTGACCTACTCTGGAGTCATCTGTTCCTCATTACTTTATCCTAGTTAAACACTTTTGCAAGAATAAGACATAGGGGATGTTGTGTTCTTTCCATTATATTATATTATATTTGGTGACACTTACTTTTAATGGCAACTTATCCTTTTTCTGGTGATACTAGGTTTTTTTTTTTTATTGGTTGTTCAAAACATTACAAAGCTCTTTATTACCTCTCTTATTGGTGTCCCTCCAGAATTTTCTGCCATAAGTAATCTGTGAAGTGATACTTTGAGACACTTTTTATATCCTTTCTCTTAACAATTTCCCATTATTCCCATTCAGTTAGCATCTATTCAATATGTTTTGCCTGAATCTATTATTATTATATAGAATAAACCATAGTGATTTTCTAATTTGGTCATTCCTTTATCATTTTCCATGTACCAATTTGCTTTATTTTCATTTTTATATTTGTATATTTTTATTAGTGCATTGGAGTTATACATAATACTGGAATTCATTTTGATATATTCAAAAATACATATAATATAATTTGCTCCATTTCAATATCCAGTACTTCTTCTATCCCTTCTCTCCTTCTCCATTTATTCTCTTCCTCTACTCAACTAGTCTTCCTTCTATTTATTTATTTTAATTGGTGCATTATAGTTATATATAACAGAATGCAATATGATGTATTCATAAAAGGGCTTAGCATAATTTGATCAATATTCTTCAGTTCTTAGTCTTTACATCCCTTCCTCCCTCGCCCTTGGTCTTCCATCTCTGTTATACTAACCTCCCTCATATTTTTGAGAGATACAAATTTTTATTATTTTTTCCTATTTTCTACAGACAATGTTTGATCTTTGATTTTGAGTCTGTCTTATTTCACTTAGCATGATGTTCTCCAGTTCCATCCATTTTCCAACAAGTGCCATAATTTCATTCTTTTTTATGGCTGAGCAAAACTCCATTACATATATATATATATATATATATATATATATATATATACACATACACATACCAGATTTTCTTTATCCATTGGTCTATTGATGTTCAACTAGGCTGGTTCCACAATTTGGCTATTGTGAACTGTGCTGCTACAAATATTGGTATGCATATATCATCATAGTATGCTGATCCTACTTATTTAGGAAAAATACCAAAGAGTGGTATAGTTGAATCATATGGTGGTGCCTTTCCTAGTCTTTTGAGGAACCTGCATACTGCTTTCAAAAGTGGTTGTACTAATTTATAATCCACCAACAAGGTATAAGTGGAAAAATTTCCTCAGATCCTCACCAGCAATTACTATTATTTGTATTTTTAATGATTGCCATTGTAATTAGGGTGAGATGAAATCTCAGTGTAGTTTTGATTTGCATCTCCTTGATTGATAAGGATGTTGAATATTTTTTTTCATATATTTGTTGGTCATTTGTATTTCTTTTTTAAAGAAATGTCTATTTATTTTTTTGCTCATTTATTGAGTGGGTTAATTTTTGATATGTTTTAAGTTCTTCATATATTATTAATCTACTGTAAGAAGAGTAGGTGACAAAAAATTTCTTACATCCTATAAGTTTTCCCTTCATGCTCTTCATTGCTTAATTTGCTATGCCAAAGTTTTTTTTAATATTTTTGAATTGTTGATAGACCTTTATGTATTTATATGTGGTACTGAGAATCAAACCCAGTGCTTCACACATGCCAGGCAACTGCACTACCACTGAGCCCCAGACCCAGCCCCTGTGCAGAAGATCTTTAATAAATACCATCCAACTTATTGATTCTTGGTTTTATTTCTTGATCTATAATGGTCTTGTTAAGGAAGTCAATGCCTGTTCCAATATGTTAGAGTGTTGAATATATGTTTTTTTTTTCCCTAGCACTTTTATTGTTTCTAGTCTCATTTCAAGCCAAATGAAACATTTTAGGTTGATTTTTATGCAGGGTGAGAGAAATGTAGTTTCATAGTTTTATGTTGTTTTCCCAGCACCATTTGTTTAAAAAGGTTATCTTTTCTTGAGATCACATATGATTATGGCACCTTTTTCAAGGATGTTGAAGATAATGACAAATTTCTAGACACACATGGCCTATTGAAATTGAACTAAGAGGATACAGAAAACTTAAACACAACAGCAGTAAGCAATGATATAGGAGCATAATAAAGACTTCTAAAAGAAGCAGCCCAGGACCAGATGTCTTCTCAGCTGAGCTCTAGCAGGAGCTCTAATAGACATTTTAAGAAGAACTACCACTGTCCTCCTGGAATTTTGTCATGAAGTAGAAAAGGATGGAAAAATTTCAAGCACATTCTATTAAGTCACTATTACCCTGATACCAAAGGAGAAAAAAAAAATACAGACAAATATGCCTAATGAATATAGATACAAATGTCATTAGCAAAATATTAGCAAACTGCATTCAAAAACAAGTAGATTGTATACCATGATTCAGTTGGATTTATCAAAGATTTCTTATCCTCCAAGAATTAATATGCCAAAAAAATCTAAAAAACTAGTCTATTAATGATAGCCTTAAAAATAAATAGGAATAAATATAAGAAGGTGAAAGACCTATACAATAAAAATTATAGAACAATGAATTAAAAAATTGAGAAAGACTTAAGAAGATGTAAAGACCTACCATATTTATGGATAGGCAGAATTAATATTGAAAAACTCGTCATGACTAAAATCAATATACAGATTCAATGTGATCCTTGTCAAAATACCAATGAAATTCATCATAGAAGTGGAAAAAACAATCTTAAATTTTTTTTTTTTTTTAGAAAGAGTGGGAGAGAGAGAGAGAGGAGAGAGAGAGAGAGAGAGAGAGAGAGAGAGAGAGAGGAGAATTTTTTAATATTTATTTTTTAGTTCTCGGCGGACACAACATCTTTGTTTGTATGTGGTGCTGAGGATCGAACCTGGGCCGCAAGCATGCCAGTCGAGCGCGCTACCGCTTGAGCCACATCCCCAGCCCCAATCTTAAAATTTTAAATGAAAAATAAACCCCCGAATAGCCATAGCGATCTTTAGCAGCAAGAATGAAGCTACTGGCTCACAATACCTGATCTCAAACTCTACTTCTACTGGAAGATCTTCTGCTTCATGTTATTCCTGCAATCTGATATTTTCAGTCAACCACTTAAAGAATCCTTGTTCATTTTAGTAGGAAATGGTATTTATAAGCTAAGGTCTGGTAGGTATGCTTCCTGCTATTGGGCAAATCATTGTTTTTATGCCCTCTCAGTGGGTGCTGTGAAATGTACACACACACACACACCATATACATACTTAAATTTTGTACTCAAACTATTTATTTCAGTGTAAACTCAACACCTAATATTCCATCCTCTAGTAGTACATCTTTTTTCTCTCAAAGAAAAAACTCTTGGTCACAAAAATATGAATTTATTTACTTATACAATCTAACTTCAATGTACATTAATATTTTTAGAATTAATCTACTTATATCACTATTAAACAGAACCTAAGTAATTTTTAATTTTATTTGTAATTTTAAGTGAATAAATCAATGATTCTTAGTGTATTTACAGATTTATGCGACCATAATCTAATTTTAGAACGTTCTCATAACCCTAAAAAAGAAATTCCACACTTATTCACAGCATACCCCATTTACTTCTATTTCTCAAATCTTCAACTCTAGAAAACCACTACCTTACTTTCTATCTGTATGGTTTTCTAATTCTGGATATTTCATATGAATGGAGTTAAGAAATATGTGGCACTTTTATCTGGTTTATTTCACATATAATGTTTTTTTTTTTTTTACTTTTTTTTAGTCGTATGTGGATACAGTATCTTTATTTTATTTTTATGTGGTGCTGGGGATCAAATCCAGTACCTCGCACATGCTAGGCAAGTGTTCTACCACTGAGCCACAACCCCAGCCCAACATATAATGTTTTTAAGGTTCATTCATGTCGTAGAAGAATCAGTACTTCATTCATAAAGTTGAATTTAATTCCACTGTATGGATATACCGTTTTTAAAATTCAAACATTCATTGGTTAATGTTCATTTTAGTTGTTTTTGGTATTATGAATAATGTTGCTCTGAACAGTCACATACAAGTGTCTGTCATTTGAATGTGTTCCCCCAAAAGCATGTATTAGAAGCTTAGTCCTCAGTGCAACAATCTTAAGAGGTGGGATATTTTAAGAGGTGATTAGGACCTTCACTGTTATGAATGAATTAATGCCATTATTGTGGAAGTGGTTCATTAATGGTGGAATTTTTTCATAAAAGGGCAAGTTGAGCCCTCTCTTAAACTTCCTCCTCCCATCTCTTTAACTCTTTAACCTTGCACCATGGGACGCTGAAACAAGATCTGTGCCAGATCATGGCCTCTCAATTTTGGAATTCCCATTCTCCAGAAACATTAGTCAATAAGTTAATGTTAAATATAAATTGGAATAACTTTTAGTTTACAGCTAGCAGCTATGAGCAGCTCAGAGTGCTTGAAGAATCTACACTCGTTCAGGCCTGATAGGAACACCTGCAGGATGGGATGCTCTGCTCTAGCAAGCTGTTATTGAAACCACATCCTGAGCACTTGTGGTTAGCATGGTCAAGCTGCCAGGCCAGGAAACTGATAGGCAGGAGAGCTTCAGATACGGAACTCCTAACTTAGAAACCCTCCCCTAGGGACAGAGACCCTTCCTGATGATAGCAATATTTAGAGCATCCTCATAGTGCGGTTACATTAGGCAAAGATGATAGGCTTATGGATACTGTCTTGATTGTGTATGATTGATGGGCACACCCCACTCGAACCCTATAACAGTTGTGTGCATTCCAAAAATAAACTGAGCTGCTGGATGACAACCTGAGGTGGGTCTCCTGCCAGTTCTCTCTCCAGCTCCCAGAGTCTGTGTGTTGATTCCCATCTCTACCCGCCGCGACAAGGTAGCCGAGCAACTAACTGACCACATCAGTGACCAGAAGGACAATATGTATGTGTGTGTGTGTGTGTGTGTGTGTGTGTGTATATATATATATATATATATATATAATCATTGCCTCTGCTTAGGGATATTTCAACAGGGAACAAAGTATAGAGAGTGCACTGAGAACTAACTGAGTGAGTCAAGTTTCAAGCAGCTAGCACAAACCGTCTTTGATTTAGAGTTCCAAATGCATGTATCCCAATAGGGGAGAACGAAGTGAAACCTAAAAATTCAAACTGTTCCTGCCAACGAACGCTTCAACCTAGAAGAAAGAAATTTGGGCAGCCAAGTGCAACAGGTACACTCATCTTTCTTACCAAGTATCAACAAAATCGGGTGAGAAAATATTTGCTGAGATTCCAGTAAACTCGGAGTTCTGTGGAAGCTCTGCAAACGCTTTCAAATGAAAGTGTACTTTACTTGCCTCTGCTTAGGGCTACTTCAACAGGGAACAAAGCGTAGAGAGTGCACTGAGAACTAATTGAGTGATATATGTATCACACACACATATAAACACACACACACACACACATATATATTGTATTAGTATATTTAGTATATTTATACGTGGTATTGATAAATATTTGTATATATAGATGTAAATTTATGTTTACTTAATATAAATTTTATGTTATATATAAAAATAAAACATAGCTGTTTGTGATATTAAGCACCATAGCATATTTTAATAATTTATTAATCTTATTTTTTTATTAATTTTAATATAATAAAATCCAAGTCAATCATTACTTTATACTTACAAACATTGCTTTGTAGTTATAAATGCTGTTTTGTTGTCGGATGCTTTTGTATTGCTGGGGATCAAACCTGGGGTCTTGTGCTTGTTAGGCAAGCACTCTACCATTGAGAAACAACTGTAGCCTACCACGGTTTTTCAGACTATTACATGAGCTGCTTATGGCAATTCTTGCTTCAGGCGTTAACATGCGTGGTGAATTTGGATCTGATGGACCTTTTAGGATATCATATAAAGGTCCTAGCTCTCCTGTTGGTATGCACATAGATAAGGCCTTATCCAATTTATGTCTCCCAATAACTTTTGAAAGTCGTTAAGTGATTTGAGTTGATCTACTCGTATTTGAATTTTTGGTGGACGGACCATGGTTGAGGATAATAGAACTCCTAAATAATTAATTGGAAGATTTAATTGTACTTTATCTATTGCTATCTCTAGATTATAATTTTTTAATAAATTTGTAATTGTGGCATAACATTCTAGCAATGTGTTTTTATCTTTATGTGCCAATAACACATCATCCATATAGTGAAATATTTGTAGTTCAGGATTTTGATTTCTAAGTGTCTGGATTACTTTGTTAACATAAATTTGACACATAGTTGGGCTGTTAGCCATCCCTTGAGGGAGTACTTTCCATTCATATCTCTGATCAGGACCTTCATGATTCAGTGCAGGGATAGTAAATGCAAAATGTGGACTATCCTCAGGATGAATTGGAATTGAAAAAAAAAAAACAATCTTTAATATCTATAGCTAAAACATACCAGGTTTTTGGTAAAGCAGACAATTGAGGAATCCCTGATTGAGCAGGTCCCATAATAACCATCTCATTATTAATGGCTCTTAAATCTTGCAATAATCTCCATTTACCAGATTTCTTTTTAATGACAAAAATGGGAGTATTATGGGGAGATACGGAAGGTTGTATATGTCCCTCCACTAATTGTTGTTTGACCAGGTCATGGGCTACTTGAATCTTTTCTTTAGTCAGGGGCCACTGAGGAACCCACACTGGTCTTTCTGATTTCCAAGTAATTTTGATTGTCTCAGTGGCCCTTTCTGAAAATCCAATCCATGTCTATTTATTCCTTGATCTATTTGAATTGGTGCTGTTATACCTTGTTCTTGTTCTCTTAATCTTTTTTCTTTCCTAAAGCCTTGTCTAGCCCTAGTAGTGGGCGTGTTAGGATTGATGTTATTTGTTAATGTCAAACCTAATTGATCCAGGACATCTCGTCCCCATAAATTTATAGGAAGATGATCCAATACATAGGGCTGTATAGTTCCTTCACATCCTTCAGAATCCTCCCAATCTAATACCATTGCACTTCTATGGGGATTAGTTGCCACTCCTAGGCCTTGAAGCGTTTGAGTGGCTTGTTGTAATGGCCAATGTTTTGGCCATTCTTGACAAGATATGATGCTAAGGTCAGCACCTGTGTCCAGTAGCCCATTAAATTCATGTCCTTGAATATTTAGTTTTAGCATGGGGCAAGAATCTAAATTTAAAGAAAGCATAGCCCAATGTACACCTGTGGAGCCTAATCCCCTGGAACCTCTTTCTACAGTACAACTGGAAAATTTATCATGCAGGCTGGGTATTATTAGTAACTGTGCTATTCTATCTCTTGGTGAAATTACTGATATACCTCTTGGAGAACTAGCTATAATTTTTATTTCACCCTCATAATCGGGATCAATTACCCCAGGACTTATCATAAGTCCTTTTAGAGTAGAAGAACTGCGTCCCAATAATAAGCCTACTGTTCCTTGGGGAAGAGGTCCTTTTACTCCTGTGGGAATGATTTGAACTCCCATCTCTGGAGTTAGTACTGCTCTGGCAGAGGCGCAGATGTCCAACCCTGCGCTCCCTCTGGTTTGTCTGATGAGGGATTTAATGGATAATGTGTCCTGGGCACTACCCTGATGGTGTTGCTGGGTTCCTCCATTGCCCCGTATATTTGTGGTTTTGGGCCCCGGAGCATTGGGCCCCCCAGTCCGTTTTTTGGCAATGGAGCCTGATGCCTTTCTCCACGATATCATGGGTAAACACTTGGTCCTTGTCCATTTTTTGATAATGGAGTACCCTCTATGGTGGTTTGAGAACAGCATTCATTAGCCCAATGTCTCCTTCTACGGCATTGTGGGCAAATACCCGGTATTCTATTTCTTTGATACCTAGTTTTGTTAAACCCTCCTCCTATGGGACAACTCCTTTTAAAATGTCCTGTTTGATCACAATTGTAGCATGTTTTTGGCCTGGCATCTAAATCCTGTTGTACTGCTGCCAAGACTTGCCCTTGTTCATTAATGTCTCTACATAATTTAATATATGTGTTTAAATCTTCATGTCTCCATGGTCTAATGACCTCTCTGCAGCAACGATTTGCTTGGTCATAAGCCAGTTGTTTTATTAATGGCATTGCCTGTTCTGTATCCCCAAATATTCTGGAAGCTGTTTGAATAAGCCTGTCTACAAATTCAGCGTAAGGTTCATTAGTTCCTTGTATTACCTTAGATAATTGTCCTTGTAAATCTCCATGCCCCTGTAAAGTTTTCCATGCCCCAACCGCATTTACAGCAATTTGTGCGTATACACCAGGATCATATTCAATTTGTTGCCGTTGACCCTCATAAGGTCCTTTTCCTAACAACATATCTAGATTTCTCTGAGGGTAACCGGCTGCTGCATTTTGCCTAGCTGTCTCCGTGAAAAATTCCTCATTGGCAACCTTCCATAACAAATATTGTCCTCCATTTAGCACAGATCGACACATTAGCCCAATCTGCTGGTGTCATGTCCAAGTTGGTAATAGATTCGACCATACTTATGGTAAAGGGTGCTTGTGGCCCATAGATTGTTACAGCCTCCTTTAATTGCTTCACTGTTTTAAAATCTAAAGCACGGTGAATTTGTTGCCCTCCTGCCTGCTCAAGTACAGGGCATGCTAATCTTTGAGGTACTACCTCGGGATTCTGTCCATCAACTACGGGAGTTGAGGGCTACTCAGCTGTAGATGGAGCTGTTGGTTGAATTATGCCCTCTGGTGATAGAACGGAGTTAGTAGCAGTCTCCTGTTGTAGCTCCCCCCCTGATGGTTGTTTTTCCTCTAAGCTTTCTTTCTTCAAATCTTCCTCTGTCTGACTAGCTCGAGAGACCTTCTCTTTTGCCTCACCTAACATGTTTTCTACCATAGTCTGGACCTCAAACAATTTACTTAACAGTCTTTCGGTTTGTTTTTTACTAATTTCTAATCTACTATGAAGGTAACACAACCCAATAAGATAACATAAAACAAAACCGAAACAGAATGAAACAAAAACAGAACAAAAAATCGTTGTATCAATTTTCTCTTTCTCAGGGCCGAATAACTTCAAACCTTGAGCCAACCATTTTTCCCAGTTTGCCTGAGAAAATTCTAGGGATAGGCAGCTTGAAACAAAAACCAAATAAATCAAACAAGAACACATTGTTTTTTGAAATGGTCACCCATTCTTTCGCCTTCCCTCAGGGGTGAGCAATTTTACTCACCTCCAAGCTTCAGGTGTTCCCCGTACGGGCCACCAATTGCCGCAGTCTGGCTAGGCACAAAATCACGAGCCACTCAAGCAGGAACAAACTTTATTTTTGAAACTGCCGCCAATGCCCCGTACGCTCCTGGGAAGATTGCCGACCGACCCACGTGGCTTCTCCTGGGTCCCAACAGGAACTCCCTCCTTCGGAATTCCCTCCTACTGCACTTCCCCAACCAATGGGAACTCTCCCAGAGTTCCGTAGCAGGCCAAGGTGAACAGCAGGAGTCCAATATCCATATGAATGCAAATCTTAACATAATCATATCATTTCAATGGCTTGCGGGCATCACCTTTTAACCAAAAATGCCATGCATCATATTACTTGGTTGTGGCTCTTAGCACAGTTAATGCTTAACTTTCACTAATCCTGCCATAGCTGAATTCATGAGTTCAAAGTTGTAATGATATGAGATAAAAATACATTCTTTCATTTCCTGATAAAGAGTAGAATAGTTAGGATTCTTAAGTTTAAAGAAATGAAGAGTAATAAAGGTTTTTACATTTTAATTATTTATTTTTTTAATAAAGAAGACAATTCTGATTTATTTTGAATGGCTCAGGAGCATAGGATTCTGTCCAAAGGTTAAAAGTTAGAGAGGAAACTATCAACTCAATTTTGGGAATAATTCTCTAATAACCAATCCTGTAATGACTAAGTTATCCCTATCATTGAATCCAATTATCAAATAATAATTATTTATTGCCCATTTGGAAAAAGGCATCAGGTAGAAGCTTGGCCTGTTAACATTTTGGTGATGAAAATAGCAGGACCAGAAAAGTCTAAGATTATGTCAAGCTAGCAATGTAACTCATGTCAGACCCATGAACTCTGAGCACTCGTTTAGGGAATTGTAGGATAATACACATAGTCATTCATTCAAAAAATTATTCATTTATTCTACAAATATCCATTGAGTATTTACTCAAATGCACCCTTCTAGGTAGTAAAACAAATAAAGTCCTTGCTGTCATCAAGCTTACATTATGGCAATGAATATAAATGATATGTTAGTGAATAAATTCATGAAGGCCATAATTTCTGATATTAGCTAGTGCTTTAAAATGAATCTGTGTTAGGATAAAAAATAAATGTGCAGGTGTAGAGGTGTACATTAAATACTGTTAAGGTAAGTGTCTTGGAGGAAATAATATCTGAGCTGAAACAGGAATCTTAGAAAGAATCTAATGATGAGTAGTTCTGATAGAAGAGCATTCCCAGAAATAGGGGTTGCTAATAAGAGGGAATAGCCCATTGCAACTGGAGCAAAGAGACCAGGCTGGATATTGGTGAAAGATAGGGTATATAGAGGCCAGAACATATAGGAACTTTTAGACTAACATAGGAGTCTAAAATTTATAGCAAGAACAATAGAAGAAAGTAGAATATTATGCTTGGAGTGACAATGTTCTCATCATTCTAATTATATCACTGATATTTGATTGTTATAGACCATAATCAGAAGCTGCTGAAAATCCAATGGAGAATGAAACTTCTTACAAAAAAAATGGTGTAACCAAGACGAGGTTTACCCAGTATTCACTTGCATGAAACAACTAGAAAAAATAGATACAATAGATAAAACAATGGACTTTCAAGAATTTGGACATAAGGCAATGAATGGCAGTGACTCCTGAGACAGGAAACAAATAAGATGAACCCTAGAATTGCTCAAGCTCACTACCTTGAAAGAGTTTTCAGCCTGTCACACAGGGAAGAAAGCCCCAAGTACCGCTCAGTTGACTACTTCATTTGAGGACACAGTTCAGAGTCCAGGGAGACCAACTAGATTACTGTTTAGTGAGCAGAATATTAAGAGGAGAAGTAGAGGTCCCCATTCAAATATTTAGCATACTACCACTTAATGGGTACAAATAGGAAGATAATAAAAACCTAAGAGAAATACAGCACACAAGATTAGACAGAAGACTACTGGTACTCACAAAGGGTAGGTAATGGTGACTTTTTTTTTTTTTTGACTGCCAGATAAGAAAAATCTATTATCTGAAGGGAATCTGGTAGCATATTCAGGTAAATCTACCTGCAGTGGTGGAAAATAATTAGGTTTAATATAAGTAATTCTAAAACTTTGACTAAAACTCTGAAAAAGAAGACTTGAAAGGAGCATTTTTTTTGCTAAGTCCCTGGCATCTTATTTTTCTTCATCAAAATCATTTTATATTCTTTTTAATCTTTTTAATTTTAATTTTATTGTTTCTTTTTAGTTAATGACAGTGTAATTCATTTGATATAATTATACAAGCATGAGAAAGGAGAAATATTTTTCCAAGTGGTTTTTAGTGCATATTAAAACAAACTTTGAGGAGATTTATAGGGGTACAAAAATATCCTATATTCAAAGAAATTTACAATATATGACATCAAATCAAAGACACAAGTAGTATAAAGAAAGAGGAAATCATGGTTCATAATGAGGTCAATTTCTAATCTCTCAAAACTGACCCAGAAATGACACAGATGTTAGAATTAGCAGACTAGACCATTATACCAGTTACTATAAATGCATTCCATTAGTTTAAAACATTAAGTAAAATATAGTGAATGTATTTTAAAGAACAAATTAAAACATGTACAGTTGAAAAATATAATTTTGATCATGAAAATATACTGGATGAAATAAACAGCAGATTAGACATTATTAAAATTATTAAAAATGAAGAGTAATTTACCAAAATAAATAGTATCCATGAGTTGTGAAAGAGTTCCATTATGCCTAATATATATATGCATTTCATTTTCCCTAAAGAGCAGAGGGAACATGGGACTTGGGTTGTTGCTCAGTGGTAGAGCACTTGCCTAGCACCTATGAGGCACTGGGTTTGATCCTCAGCACTGCTAAGAATAAATAAATAAATAAATAAATAAATAAAAGGTATTGTGTCCATTTACAACTAAAAGTAAAAAAAAAAATAAAGAGCAGAGGGAACATAAATAAATTGAAAGAATAATGACTATTTTTGAAAGGTAATAAAAGCTATAATCCCACAGTTATAACAATCTCAATGAACCCAAAGCACAACAAATATGAAGAAAACTAAAATAACAAATATCATAATCAAATTGCACAGAATAAAAGATAACAAGACAAACTTGAAAGCAGTTAGAGGAAAGATGACCCATAACTATGCTAAATTTTATAATGCGATAATTTTTACACTATACATTGTAAAGTGGTATGATATCGCTTGAAGATAGAAAAAGTTAAAATGTATATTACAACCTGGAGATTCACCCCTATAATAACAATAATAATATAGTTAATAATATAACTCAACAGATCAAATAAGCAAATAAAAGATGTGCGTGCTGCCTTCAAGAAATACAATTCAAATTAAAAAGATACAGATAGGTTACAAGTAAAATGGCAAATTGGTATATGCTAATACTAATCAAAAGAAAGCTTGCAGGCTGTATTAACATCAAAGAATATCACTGGACACAATGCAAGTTACTTTATAATGATAAAGGTACAATTAATCAAGAGAATATAACAATTTAAAATGTTTATCATCACTGTCCCTAAACACAGATATTCCAAACACTGAAAGCAAAAACTAAGGGGCAAGATAATTAGATAAAATCACAATTTTTATTGGAAATTTAAATATCCTTTCTATGTAACACATAAAATGAGTAGAGCTAAAATCATTAACATAAATGAGAAATCAAGAAAAGAAAGATCTCCAGAAAAACAACACCAAATATTTATACAATAAAGAGCATACTAGTCCATGTTTCAAAGATATAATCAAAACTGAATTTAGAATGTATTTGGTAATGAAGGAAAATGAAAACATAGTTTATCTGAACTTGCAAAACAACATAACTCAGCAGTTGGGGAAATTTATAGTGTTAATTTCTGATATTAGAAAAGAATAAGTACCTTAAATCAATGATTAGAATTTCCACCGAAAAATTTTAATAAAGAAGAGCAAACTGAACTCAAAGTAGGCAGAAGAAAGGAAACAAGAGTGATAAAATTGAAATCAATGAAGTAAAAAATAGAAAAGCAATAGAGACTATCAATTAAATCACAGGTTTTTATAGAAACTGATACCCAGAATGAAAATGACTGGAATATATTTTCATTTAATTGTGTACATACAAACAGGACAACCTCAGAGAAGTTTTGTAATACTGTTTTTTGGAAAAATGGACTATTCACACACTGGTTTAAGAATCATCTAAACTATCAAACCATTAAATGAAGATTGTCCAATATTAGATGCAATGCCACTTGTGAAAAATATAAAATCGCATGCACCATTTTATCAGCTTCCAGAATTTAACTTGTTTAAGTATAACCACAGGGAAAATTTTTAATAGAATGACAGGTTTATCTGTTCCGGAGATGATGCGAAATCTATCAGAGAAAAGGTTACCTGTAAGCTCCTCTCAGCACATCATGAATCATGACTTTGGAATGGATACTGGAAAATTAAGAGGCTTTAGGGAACAGTAGTGAAAAGTAAGTATCTTGACATTTTCATACGATTTCACCAAAAGCTATGGCAAAAATATGGGAATAATGACCTGAACCTGGATTAATATAAGGCTCACAAAAGGCACATTATTTTTTTTTCTAAGAGGTTAAAATGAAAAGAAACAGTTCAGTCAAAAATTAGATGTGGGGATATATTACCAGTACTCAGTGGGCCAAGATATTTTTTTCTTTATTAACAATTTACAAGGCATGAAGCAAATGGTTTAGAGGATAGAAGATAGGTATTATCATTGCAGAGTAGAGTGAAAGAAATCACATTTGGGTGTATATTCCTAGTTAGGAATGGAGTTCAAGTTTGTGTGTGTAAGGAAATTTTATGAAAATTTCAGTCTAAACTTTTACTCATTGGTAACGTTAGCACCAAAGAATGTGGAGTTATCCAGTTGTCCTCCATTTTTATGCATGTAAAAGTAATTAAAATTTGCCTGATTTTGCTTTATTTGTAAAAAGTCAGACATTCTCTATTTTAAAAATATTTTTTAGTTGTTGATGGACCTTTGTTTTTTTGCTTATTTATATGTGGTGCTGGGAATCAAATCCAGTGCCTCACACATATGAGGCAAGCACTCTACTGCTAAGCTACAACTCCAGCCCCTCAAACATTCTCCTTTGGGTGATTTTGAAAGTAGTATACCAGACCCAACAATTTACATTTTTAATCTCTTGGCTATAAAAATCTTTAATGGCAAATTTTCTTTGTTAAAAAATATTGTTTTATCATATTGACTTTAATCAGGTTGTCTGTCACAAATATATATTTTGTGTTAATTTTATCTTTTAGCATTTATGAATCTAACATATGTTCCTTCAAACTTCTCATTTAAGTTACCATTTTAAAATCAAATCTTTGTGCCTATGTGAGTCTTTTCTCTCCCATTTTCACCCTTTATCTTAGAATTCCAATTCTGTATTAATAGTTGACCCTTGTTGATTGCCCATTATTTCAGAGGTGGAATGACTTCATATCAAATTTTCTAGATTTCCCTATTCAAAGCTCTTTTATCAATAGGCACATGCCTGTGTCACTTCTACAAAAATCAAAAAAATAGTCAAACACACACAACCCCAAACCCCACTTGTATTGACTTGGTTTTCTTTGTATACTTCTGAATTTATAAAATTGCCTTTCCTCCTCCCAGAGTTTTATGTCATTTTACCATTTTCACTCTTGTGGCTATTGCCTTCACGAGTAATGTGTTTTTATTATGTAATTTCTGCCAGTGCCTAAGGCAATAGGTAATTTATAGTATCAAATTTCCTAGATTTTCCTCACCAGATTTGTCCAGGCATGATATAAATATTTCTTTGAGCACTTAGCAGGAAACCTCTGGCCACTTTCTTTGAAAAGTGAGGTTTATGACCTCCAGCTATAAATCTTGGAAGGCTGAGTCACTGTGCCATGGGCACGGGTTGCTTTGAAGTTTCATTTCTCCCATGCTAGCCCATCCGCCCTTGCATGAAGGGAAAGCTTATTATTTTGTATACACAGATAATACTACATTCCCTAGTGAGGAATAACAATGTTGCTCTACAGCTTCCCCACTGCAGGTTTGATATCCAACTATCAGGAAGTCTTCATGGATTGCATGGCCATTGCTGTGCCTTTCTCTACCATGAATTTTACTAAAAGGAGATCTCATCCAACTGGTGCTTGCTCACCACACAGACATGCCAACTGTGACTTTCGAAGTGTCTCAGAAAGCACTTAAGGCCATTCTTATTAGAGCCTTTTACAGGCAGCAACTTCTCATTACTGAATGCTTAGTTAAGCAGAGAATTAAAAATCCAAATTTAGATTTGTCTCCATGTCCCTGAGTACAAATGGAAAAAGAAATAATTCATCTTCCTTCAGAGATTGTGTGTGTGTGTGTGAGAGAGAGAGAGAGAGAGAGAGAGAGAGAGAGAGAGAGAGGTATCCTTCTGTCTGAAAATGGAGAAATAGAGATCAGAGGACAGAAGATTTAGAAAAACAAGTAGTGGGAGTTTAGGACAAACAGCATCAATATACCATTTTCAAAGAAACATAAGAAAAAGTTCGTCCTTTACGAGATTAAATGAACTCTAGGAGGCCCTGCTGGATCTCTCATCTACTTTCTTTTTCTCTTGACTCTACTGTTCTCCTGACTCCTTTTTTTTTTGACAATCAAGCTTGCTTAATTCCCTTCCATCTTGAAAAATCTGTCTCCCTATCTCTATGCTCTCTCTTCCAATTCTTTCTCTGTAAAGCCTCTGGACACAATTTTCCCTAGTCAGGGACTCCACTTCATCTTTCTCTGTAATTATAATTGTATTATTGTTTCACAGTATCTTATTACTCTGTGCATGTGCGTGTGAATGCACACATGCATAAAAACACATCCATACATTTATCCTTCTTTGTCCTTTCAGGAATCAATCTATTCATCCTTTAAAAGTTTTTATTTTATTTCTTATCATTATTTTCTTTATTCTCTTCTCTATATTCTTTGAGGGTTATCTTATTTACTCAAATGAGTTTAATTATCACTTAATTGCTAATGACTCTTGGGATATAG
Source organism: Marmota flaviventris (assembly GCF_047511675.1). Classification (NCBI taxonomy): domain Eukaryota; kingdom Metazoa; phylum Chordata; class Mammalia; order Rodentia; family Sciuridae; genus Marmota; species Marmota flaviventris. Next base: position 127,697,103 of record NC_092518.1, read on the forward strand.
ATCCTTATACAAATCTTTCTTAAAATTTCCAAATATAACTATTTGAATATTGAACATCCTTAGTATATGAAAAATCATAACCTCCAAATAAACATATGTAATACTTAATTTATCAAATCCTAATCCTGAATATGACTTACATTCGGTTGACTCCTTCTCAGCAAATCTAATCAATATCCATCCAATATCCCAAGCTAGAAATCCAAGAATCTGTATTTACCATGTACAATACATCTGCTGATCATGCTGAAACTGTATAATGTTTTGGGAATAGATAGTCCATGGAGGGGTGAAGAGATATGATAGCAATGTAAATCATGTACTACCGATAGTCCAGCATTACCCCAATCTTATTCTCCTCTTATTAAATAGACACCCATTCACCTCAAAATTCTGAGTCATCCTAAATTTAATTCCTCTGTTCTTATCCTTATATATAATTCATTAGCAAATCATGTCAGTTGTATGACCAAAATGCAGCCAGAATCTCTCCACTTATTCCAACCTACTGTCATTATTATTCTTATCCAGGGGTTGTCATGTGGGGTATTTGTTTGCTCCCTTCCAGGGAATATTTAACAAGGAAGATTATTTGGGTTGTCACAAATGAAGTATGTTCTATTGGCAAATAGTGGCCTCTAATAGATGCTGGAGTTGCTACTAAACATCCTATAATAGACAGTAAAACTTCCTTCAGCAAAGAATTATCTGGCTCGAAATGTCAGTAGAATTTACATTAGAAATCATGTTCTAATCCAAGTCAGAATTATCCCTAAGTTGAACTAGTATGACTACCCCCTAATCAGTTTCCTATATCCATTCTTCCTCTGTCAGACACATTATCTACCACACAGCAGACAGAATGATCTTAAATATGGATGTGACATGTCGCCCCTCTGATCAAATAATTCACTTTCCATTTGCAACAGTAAACAGTGATCCTTACTGTGCCTAACTCCATGTTTTCAATATGTTAATAAAAATACTTTATATTTTCTGAATGAATGAGCAGAATCATTAACTGGCCATCATTGTGAAACAAAATGAACTAAAGAATCTTGAGGGGTGACACAAAATAAATGTTCTATGAGTTAGCTGAATGATTTCCTTAATTACCTAATTACTGGATAACAGAAATCAGATATTAGCCCTCTTTCTACCCTGCCCATCAAGTAAGTACTCTTTGATAGAGATTGAAATATTGGTAGAAAGAGCAAAGAAGTTGAAATGTTTTAATGACAGAGAATTATTTTATTTCAAAGCATTGATTTTCTTCTTTAACTTGCAGTATATGTATATAATATAGTACAAATAATGTATAATAATTTGTACATTATATAAACATACACATGCATATTTATATTTGTTTGTGTGTATGTGTGCTTGTTTTGACAAACTTTTACCATTGCTTAGGATGTGGAGTTGTGATACATATCACTGGATTTGACACAAAGTAGGCTAAGGTCTTTTGAAGAATCTGGTGGCCAAGTATCAAGGATATTATTCTCTACTGAATTTACCAGGTCCATGTGTATATTATATATATATATATATATATATATATATATATATATATATATATATATATATATCTCCATATATATTCATATATTTATATATCTATATCTATCTGTATATATATTTATATATTTATACGTCTATAAATATAAATGATAGAACAATTGCCTTTCATTTTTGAGAGAGAAAACCAGAGTGTTATTTTTTGAGGACATTTCTGCTCCCTTCTATCCATCTTTCTTTTGTTTGTTTCAAAAGTTTAACTATATTTACACTACACAGAAAGAAGGTTATATGGAAAACTGTATTGCCTCTGATTAAGACGGGAATGGGAACAGTGATTTGATATTTGCATTTTACCAGGCTGAATTTTCCTCACTCAGTTACCTGCTTTCTTCACACACTCCTAGACTGTGAGTATAAAATAGTAGCTGAAATGACCCCCTATCCTTTACCTTATGCTTCCAAATCTGTGTAAATGCAGAATTGAAGCATTTTATAGCTCAGTGGTCTTAATTTATCTTAAAGAACAGATTTCAATTTCTAATTTGAAAGAGAATTTTAAATGTGAAATCCACATTAGAATATTCCTCTACTCTTTCATAATTAACAAACTATTTGTGGTCTTATTTTAATTAGACAAAGTTAAATATTTTACTTTCTTCTTCCCCATTTTTTCCAAATGATTTCTTTCTTCATTCCTTCCTTCCTCCCTCCCTCCCTCCCTTCCTTCCTTTCTTTCTGCTTTTTCTCTTGTCTTTCTTATCACCATCTCCCAGTCTCAATCTCTATGTCTTATAGTGTCTCTTCCCCAGTATACCTCTATCCCTCAGATAGATTGACAGATAAGATAGGCATATTCATAGATGCCTAAGTAGAAGTTGAAAGAAAAATGTTAATAGATACATAAAACTACCCACAATGTATTATGTACTTATGCTTGCATATATGTGTACATATATGGTGAATGATTAGATGAGATAATATAGAAAATACTTCCATGTATTTTTTTCCTCCACAAAATTTTACATGTATTATTATAAGCACTATGTTCCATGTTAAAATGTAAATTTAAAAAATCTTCATGGCATTTGAGGAGACACAAGCATAACTAGAGTGTTTCATTTTAGAAATTTATTTATTGAAAAGTCTCTATTATATTTACCTCTTTGAGTGTTTTAAGTATTTTCAGTCTCTTTCATATAGCACTGTGGGTGCACTGTGGGTTTGTCCTCAATAAATTTAATGGTGATGATGTTTTTTCCCTCTTATACTTTACATATTTTGTATTTTGAGTTCTTCTTTGACAGAGCTGTTTTCTGTTGTATTCTTGTCTAGTCAAGGAGGCTGCTTTATTAAGGTAGTTTCATATTTGCTTCTCTGAACTTCAGTAGTTATCAATTATTATAGATTAGTTTTAATAGTTAATTTATTGTCTTGAAGATCTCCCATTTTGTGGGTAATGATGGTTTTGACCCCATTGCCTGTGTCTGGGAGAGGTTTGTGATTCTGACTTCTAATAAATCACCCTTTCCCTTCTAATAGTCCAAGACAATCAGCTGATTTTCTTTATCCAAGGGTTATCTGGTGGAAGATTTTGAGTCTGCATTTCATAGGACTGCCCTATGTGTCTGAATGCTTTATGCAGAAAAACAATTAAGATTCCCATATCCAGTACCTATAGCCACCACCAAAGTCCTTTTAACAGTATTGTCAAAACTTCCACCCTGTATTGAAAGGAAGCATTGTAAATCTGATACAGTTTTTTCTGCTTTTACCTAGTGTTCTGCCTTACCTCAAGCCTCAAGGAGCCAGCCTTCTATGGACTGAGACCTCTAAATCCATGAGGTCTCAAATAAGCCTTTTCTCCCCTATAATTTTCCTGGTTGGGTCATTTATTCACAGCAGTGAAAAAGCTAAGACAGTAGGGCAGAATCCTAATGACCTAGATACCTTTTAAAAGTCCCACCACTGAATACTGTGACAATGATAATTAAATTTTAACCTGAGTTTCAGAGGGTACGTTCAACCCATTGCAACTGGGAATCACCTTTTTTTTCAGTACCCACATATTTGGTTTCCTTTCAGGACTATTTACTATTTATATAATAATGATTTCTTATGCCTTTCTCTCACATTTTAGATATAAGGATGAGGTTCATTTTCTGTATCAGCTCATTCAGCTATATTGATTGGGAATCAAATCTATTAATTGAGGGTTTTGCTTTAGCAGGGATTCCAGAGCATATATGAGTAAGCAGGAAAATCAACCTAATGAACAAAAATAGGTGAGCTCTAGGGATTTCTTTTTAATGTTGTCTTTGGAAGTCAAGCTTAAGATGAGCCAGTCTCATAAAGGAAAGATTATTTTATTTTCCTTTTCAGAGAAAAGCATTTAAGTAATACATATTCTAATTTACTTGCTAAATCCTGGAAATAATGCTTTGATTCTTTAATTTAAAATGTGTCAGAGGATTTTTCCCCACACAAATAATACTCTATGCTTTCTGACCTTAGAGAAAAAAAATCATTTTTACTCCTTATTAATGCCCATAAAGAGAATGACTCTCCATGGACTGAGTACATAGTTATACAATATCCAGTTGACGTTTTTGTCAATGGAACAACTAAATGGACTCTTATTTTTACTTGCCATTAAATATCCATATCAGTAAACCAATCATAAGAAATTATCCTGATTTATAAAAGCAATATGAATTCATTGATGAAAATGTGGAAAAATCCTGTGTAAGGATTTTTCTTCTACCATAGAAACTTGCTCATTAAGGTATAACATATATGTGCATATATACACTATATATATATATATATATATATATATATATATATATATATATCCTATATTTTGCAATATAAACACATATATAATATATAGATAGACAAAATCCTTCATTATGATCATTTTTACATGAAGGTAACAAGTGAATATTTTTGTTCTTTTGTAACCACACATATCCATAGGCCATCTAAACAGATACATATACAGAAAAATACATAGAAGTACCTGTGCATATTTACACATCTTAGCACACACACATGTATACATTTGTGCCATGCACACATGCACATACATATATAACTTATATATAGCATACATACATGCACAAACATACACACGTGTATATTGACTTTACAGTTGGCCTTAGTTTACTCCACCTACCATAACAAAGTACCAAAGACTGAGAGGTTTTAGCCACAGAAGAAATTCATTTCTCACAATTCTGGAAGCTAGAAGTTCTACATCAGGCTTCCAGCATGGTTGGGTTCTGGTAAGGACTCTTCCTGGCTTGTAAATGGCTACAGTTTTTACTGTGTCCTAACATGTTAAAGAAAGAATCCTGCTTTCTTATCTCCTTCTTATAATGCCTCCAGGTCTATAGGATCAAAGCTCCACCCTTATGACCTCACTTAAGATTAATTACATTCTTAAAGGCTCTAAGTTACTTTCTTCTTCTCCATTTTTTTCAGATAATTCCTCCCTCCCTCCCTTCCTTTCTGTCTACCTTCCTTCCTTCTCTCTTGTCTTTCTTATCACCATCTCCCAGCCTCAATCTGTATGTCTTATAGTGTCTCTTCCCCAGTATACCTCTATCACTCAGATAGATTGACAGATAAGATAGGCAGATTCATAGATGCCTAAGTAGAAGTTGATAGAGAATTTTTTATAGATACACAAAACTACCCACAATGTATTATGTACATATATAGTGAATTATCTGATTACTAATGATTTAAACAAATTTAAAATTTTATTTTTATCTTCAGCAATTTATGAATACATAAGCTTTACTAGGATTTCTATTGATAACGTTTACTTAATAGTTTGACCATTTTAAAAAACTTTTATTTTGTTTACTTTTATGTGGTGCTGTGGATCGAACCTAGTGCCTCATGCATGCTAGGCAAGCTCTCTAGCATTGAGCTACAACCACAGCCCAAGCTTGACCATTTGTAACATTTTATTATTTTATTTGAAATGACAGATTATCTTGTCACATTTTACTGGAAATATTCTTCTTTTTTAATATTTATTTTTAAGTCCTAGGTGGACACAATATTTTTATTTTATTTTTATGTGGTGTTGAGGATTGAACCCAGGGCCCCACACATGCCAGGCGAGCACATTGCCACTTGAGCCACAACCCCAGCCCTGAAAATATTCTTCTTAACCTATTGATTAAAAATAGTTCAGGGAGAACTGCCATGATTAAAACATCCCCGGCCTATTCTGAATATGCTATGTTGTTCCCTTTATGTACTGATTGAGTTTTTTTGTTTTTAATTAATTTTTAAAATTTATATATGACAGCAGAATGCATTACAATTCTTATTACACATATAGAGCTCATTTTTTCATATCTCTGTTTGTATATAAAGTATGTTCACACAAATTCATGTCTTCATACATGTACTTTGGACAATGATGTCCATCACATTCCACCATCCTTGATAATCCCCTGCCTCTTCCCTTTCCCTCCAACATCTCTTCCCTATCTAGAGTTCATCTATTCCTCCCATGCTCCCCCTCCCTACCCCACTATGAATCAGCCTCCTTATATGAGAGAAAACATTCTGCATTTTTTTTTTTGGATTGGCTAACTTCACTTAGCATTATCTTCTCCAATTTTCCTGCAAATGCCATGATTTTATTTTCTTTTAATGCTAAGTAAAATTCCACTGTGTATTCCAATTTGCAGCCCCACCAGCAGTGTATGAGTGTGCCTTTCCCCCCACATCCTCGCTAACACTTATTGTTGTGTGTATTCTTAATAGCTGCCATTCTGACTAGAGTGAGATAAAATTTTAGAGTGGTTTTGATTTGCATTTCTCTAAATGCTAGAGATGATGAACATTTTTTTCATATATTTGTTGATTGATTTTATATCATCTTCTGACAACTGTCTGTTCAGTTCCTTGGCCCATTTATTGATTGGGATATTTCTTTCTTTCTTTCTTTCTTTCTTTCTTTCTTTCTTTCTTTCTTTCTTTCTTTCTTTCTTTCTTTCCTTTTTTGTGCTTAGTTTTTTTTTAATTCTTTATAGATCCTAGAGATTAGTGCTGTCTGGTGTGCAAGGGGTAAAAATTTTCTCCCAAGATGTAGGCTCTCTATTCACCTCACAGATTGTTTTTTATTTTCTAGAAATTTTGTAATCTTCCCAGAATTTTCTGCACACTTTTATTTTGTTAACACTGATATTTTGTTATTGTAAGCTGTTTCTCTTTCAATAATTACATTTAAAAATAATTTTTTGCTGGGCTGTGGCTCTGGCTCAGCAGTAGAGCACTCACCTAGCACGTGTGAGGCCCTGGGTTCGATCCTCAGCACCACATTTAAATAAATTAATTAAATAAAGATATTGTGTCCAACTACAACTAAAAAATAAATTAAAAAATAATTTTTTGCTAACAGAATAACACATTGGTTTTTATGTATTACCCTTATGTCCAAATATCTGGCTATGCTTTCTTTTTTTTTTTTTGTGGGGGAGGGTACCAGGGATTGAACTCAAGGGCACTCAACCACTGAGCCACATCCCAACCTTATTTTATATTTTATTTAGAGACAGGTTCTTACTAAATTGCTTAGTACCTCATCTTGTTGAAGCTGACTTAGAACTTTTGATTCTCCTGCCTCAGTCTCCTGAGCCTCTGGGATTACAGGTGTGCATGGCTGGCTATGCTTTCTTATCCATTATAATTGTTTTTCTTTTTCTTTATTTTTTTGAGGGGGTGGGGTGGGGTGGGTATCAGGGATTGGACTCAGGGGCACTCAACCACTGAGCTACATCCCAGGCATATTTTGTATTTGATTTAGAAACAGGGTCTCACTGAGTTGTTTAGCGCCTTGCTAAATTGCTGAAGCTAGCTTTGAACATGTGATCTTCCTGCCTCAGTCTCCTGAGCTGCTATGATTACAGGCATGTGCCACCATGCCTGGTTCCATTATAATTATTTTTCTATAGATATTTTTTCCCACAGGCTTTATTATGAAATATTATACAGTCAAGGAAAGCAGAATAATGTAAGTACAAAGTATAATGGATCATTATATAGAAAAACATCTATCTGCATAGCTACCATCTAAGTCAAGAAATAGAACACAGTATTGGCATTAAAGGTAACAGTGGCTTCAACACAAGAAAAAAATCAGCCATACAATATAATAGCAACAACTAAAACAAGAATAAGAGAAAAGATATCACAATGAACTATATAGTTCAAGGAAGAGAAGACAAACCACTGAAAATAAGAACATTTAGGATAAGTTATCATCTATGAAGGAGAAAGCAAAGAGAAAATATAGTAACTTTTAAAAAGGTTTTCTTATTTATTTTTATTTGTTTTAATTAGTTACACATGACAGTACAATGACCTTGACATATCATACATTTGAATCAAATGCGGTGTAATTTCTCATTTTTCTGAGTGTATAGGTTGCAGAATCACATTGGTCATGCAGTCACATATATACATACAGCAATACTAGTGTCTATTTTATTATGCTGTCTTTCCTATCCCCCCTTGCCCTCCCCTCCCCTCCCATCACTTCTCTCTACCCAATCTCATGTGACACATTTCTTTTTTCCCCCCTCACATCATCATACATGTAATCTGTAGAGTATATTTTAATAGCTCTGAATACATCATAACCCCAAAATAGATGTAGGCATCTATTCACTGTGACCAAAAGACCTGACAAGAATAATTAGAGAAGGAAGGGTTTATTTTGCAACACAAGATTTTAGAGGTCTCAGTCCATACATGGTTAACCCATTACTCAGGGCCCAAGGTGAGGCAGAACATCATGGTGGAAGAGTGTGGAGACTCAGACATCACACCAGGAAGCAGAGAGATTCTTCTCACCACTGACAAAATATAAACCCCAGAAACATGCCTCCAGTGACCTACCTCCTTCTGCTACTCCCCATCCACCTACAATCACCCCTCAGTTAATGCTTATCAGGTGATTAATTCAATGATTAGGTTAAGGTTCTCATAACCCACTCATTTCACCTCTAAACTTTCTTACATTGTCTCACACATGAGCTTTTGGGTACACCTCATATCTAAATCATAAGAGATATACTTACTGAAAATTTTGTCAGAGTAATCTCAGGAAAGCAGCAAAACTGTAAATAGACATGACAATCTCTAATTTTTTAGTGAGTGTAAGGTAGTCATAATATATATAATAGTTTTGGGGCATTCTGCACTATAAAATTATGAAGTGAAAGTTTCATCTGAGGTAAAGCCTTACATTGTAAAAATAACTGTGCTAAATTATTCCTTCAAAAGACTGAACAATAGCTATAAAAACATTCAAAAAGAAAATATTAAATAAAAGTAGTTCTACCAGACATTAAACCATACCACAAGACTCTAATTAAAACATTCCTATACTGCTATATGAGTAGGCTAACAAAGCACTAGAATAGATTTATAACTAAACAAATAGTTGAGATTTTATATGAAAATGTAGTATATTATAATACTATAACCTAAAATCACTGAGAGAAAGATGAATTTACAAAAAAATGATTTAGAGACAATGAGTTAGGCATTTAGAAGAAGACATAACTAGATTCATGCCTCATATGATACAAAGAGTAAACATGAAGTATACCAGCAATATAAATATGAAAAATGACAACAATACACATGCAAAGGGAAATTTTAGGTACAGTTCTCTATAAATTAATAAAATATTTTATAAAATGTGACTCAAAATAGCACAATTTCTTAATTATTATATTTTATAGTAAATCTACAGCTCAGGAGTATAAATTCTCCAACTTTTTTCTTCTTTTATCAAAATTGTTTAGCTCTTCTTGGTCCTTTGCTTATATATATAAAATTTAAAATAAGATACAAATTTTATCAAGACAGTCTATTAACATTTTAATTGATGTTTCTTTGAATCAATACATCAACTTGGGCAGAACTGCCATCTTACAATCATCCATCATATGAATATATAATGAGTCATACATTATATATGAACACAGTACTCTCTCCATTTATTGAAGTATTCTTTAACTCACTTTAACAACTTTGAATGTGCCCATTTTATACATATTTCATCAAATGTATTTTCATTTATGAACATATAATTATAGTTGTGTTTTGAATTTTATTTGTTTGCTATTTATTGCTTTTATGCATCAATATAATCGATTTCTGATTATCAAACGTTTATCTTCCCTCTATGTGCTGTTTTAACTACAGTTCATGTTTTTATGTCCTGTATTTTCATTACCATTCCTTCCCAAATATCTTCTATAAACCCTTGATATTTTTATTTATTTATTTATTTTTATTAATACTTATTTTTTTAGTTGTACTTGGACACAATAACTTTATTTTATTTTACTTATTTTTATGTGGTGCTGAGGATTAAACCCAGGGCCTCACACATGCTAGGCAAGTGCTCTACCACTGAGCCACAACCCCAGCCCCTCTTGTTATTTTTAAAAATAGAATATTATTTAGTGATAAGTTTTGTCATTTGCAAATTTTAATTTTTCTTCTTATTATTGATTTTTCACTTCATTTCATTGTACACAGGGAATATATATTGTATGATTTGAAAATGTTTAATATTTCTGAAATAATTAATGGCTAGGGTTATGATCTGTCATGATATTTTAGCCAGCTTTTTTGGTGCTGTGATCAAAAGACCTAGAATAGAAGAAGAAAAAAATGTTTTGGCTCAGGATTTTAGCAGTTCAGTTCATGGTCAGCCGACTTCATGGCTCTGGGCCTAAGGCAAGTCAGAACACCACAGCAAAGGGCATGAAGAAAAAAATCCCCACAGGTCATGGAAATTAGTAAACATTGAGACAGTTTTGCTCACCAGGGGCAAAATATACACCCCAAAGGCACACACAGGGACACCCCTGCTCTAGCCACACCCTAACTGTATTACTACTCAGTTAATACCTGTTAGGGGATTAATTCACTGATTAGGTAAAGACTCCCATAACCCAATCATTTCATTTCTAAACTTTCTTGCATTGCTTACACATGAGCTTTTGAGGGACACCTCACATCTAAATCATGACACACATTAAGTAGGTTCTATGGACTTGAAAAGGATGCTACTCAGCTATTATTTTGTGAAGAACTTTTATTATAGCCTTGTTCAAATCTAAATCCTTACTCATTGTTTTTTCATCAGGAACATAGTTAGGTGCTAAAATATATATTTATGAATGTATATTCAAATATGTATGAATGTATGAATGTTTCTTTTATCTGATATTAATATTACATGGTGTGGTTTTACTATTCATTTTCTTTTCAGTCTATCTTCATATTAAAGTAAATTTTTAAAAACTGCTCATAATTTTGCCATTTTAAAACAATCCTGAATTCTGACATCTGTCTTGTCATTGTTGTGTTCTATCTTTTAATGTTTAAAGTAATTATCATATGGTTCTATCTTAGCCTATTTTATTATTTGATTTTTTTTTAGTTGTTGATGGACCTTTATTTCATTTATTTACTTATATTTGGTGCTGAGAATTGAACCCAGGGCCTCATATGTGCTAGGCAAGTGCTCTACCACTGAGCCACAACCCCAGCCCTTATAATTTGCTTTCTAATTGTCTACACCATATTTTGTTTTTCTGATCTTCTTTCCATGTCTTTATTGAATTATATAAATATTTTGATATCAATATTAATTTTCTTATTAGAATTCTAATTATATCTATGTATATGTAATTATTATCTACAGATAATATCTATCCTGATTTTTCAGTTTCCTTACATTTGCTTATATATGATTTCATATAAAATATAAAAATCTTGTATAAATATAAATCAGTATCCCTCTGTCTTCCTTTATTGTCATATGTATCATGTCTGCACATAAACCTCATGACAACATGATACATGATACATACATACTTATGATTTAAATTATGTTAATATAAAAATAACAGTAAAACATAGCTTTTGTCTGTATCTTTATTTCCAATGCTTTTCCCCCATTTCTGTACATAGTAATTTCCATGCAGTATGATTTTCTATGTTTTAAATAATTTTAGCATATCTTCTAGTAGTAGTATTTTATTAAACAATTTATTCATTTTCATTTATCTACAGTCTTTTCTTTTTCCTTCATTTTGAACTTTATTCTTTTCCCAAATGTGTAATTCTGGATGGAATCACACCCATTACTTTAAAAATATCATTCGCGTCTCCTGTGGCCTTAGTCTCTGATGTGAGGTTAGCCCTTCATTGTGTCATCGTATGCAATGATATATAATCTGTCATTTTCTTTTTT